>NC_054746.1:27180628-27490628 GCF_018143015.1 Lytechinus variegatus | reverse complement strand
CTTTTGACAGCAATCTTCTGCTTTTTTCAATATATTCCCTCTGATAAAGGACGCATTCGCCTTGATACTGAACTGTTGTATTATTATTCATCATATTTCATGTTTAATCCATTCATTACTGCATCTGTCTCTATTTCTACACAATGACGGTTCGCGAGCTGTTTAATGTCCTACGGAAGTTGAGACTCTCAGGAGATGAAATGAAAATACGACCACGAACGGCAGAGGTTAACAATGATACGATTGATAGAAGAAAGGATGCAGGCAATGAAAACACCATCTTCATCTTAAATCCTGCTCCCCCTGTCTACCTCCGACTCTCCCTCTGTCTGTATCTTCTCATATCTACCTACCCCTTCCATATCTCTCCCTTCCTCTCTCTCTCTCTTCCCCTCTCATCCTCTCTTTTCTTGTCCTTTCCCTTAATTTTCTATATCTTATTTTACTAATTTTAATAATAAGCTGTGAGCTGCCCTTTATGTGTGTATATACCTGTTGGAGGCGCAGTCAGACTGTCGCCATTAGCTGCAGTTTACCTTATCAATTAGATGCCCCCACATCCAGGGGGTCTGTAGCCCCCTCACACCCTGGCGCTCAAGTCAATTATCCAAGTATCAGCTGGGATCTATTGCTTTATTAATTATCACACTCTTCCTCCAGCACCGTTCTCACTGCTTCGGAAATCTTGAAAACTGGCCTGCTGATTGCGCATCGTCCGTTAAGTTGTATATCTAGAGGACAAATAACAAACGAAGTAAACATTATCAAAAACACTGAGGAATGAACCATCTCACCATTTTTGCATATGTGAAATCATCAAAACAGTAAAAAAATATCATCTACACATATTCGACTTTTTTTATCCATCAATGCAATATTGAACTTCGCATACCACACAAAGGTATGATTTCAAGCTTTGTAGATAAAACACTAGGATTGCTAATTATTGATTGACGGAAATAAATACACGTGCATTACATGGTTGCATTCAAACTTTTCTGTTTAAGAAACTGTGTACTGGTATACATGATAAATGAATTAAACTTAGGATTAAACTACTTCTTGGGACTCTGTCATAGAGCATGTAAAATATTATGCGCTATGATTCGGAGATTAAAAACAAGAAGTTACTACGGGGGGGGGGGGGGTAATTGGGAATGCTTTGAAAAGGCTTAATGTTTAAACTATGACATTCTTGGATATTGAGGGGGAAGATGGAAATAGAATAGGTTATAACTAATTTTTAATTTAGTCTAACTCACATTTACAGGTTTCAAAGTAAGTACAATGCTTTAGTAATGTTAACAGTCTTCTTTTCCTTTTTTCGTTGATCTGGCGTGAACAAATATGGGTGATTATATAAAAAGCGAGAAGCGAGAGTTAAGTGCATAGTGTTATCTACCAGGCTGTGGCCATGGGGGCGTATGCTATTCCAAAGCAACAGAAGTGCTCCTTTTGTCAAAGGCAAGATAGGGTAGCAGAAGGAGAAAAATTGATGAGCGAAGATTGAAAAAAAAGGATAGCAGATGAGATTAGATTCGATGTTAAAACCACGGGGTCTTCTTGATTGACAGTCCAAATCGCGATTGACTGCCTGAGTTGGAATACACATAATACCCCCAAACGAGTCACGCTCATCTCGCGTGTTATGTAATAGGTGTCGAGAAATAATGCTGCCAAAGTATTTTGATAAAATGACTCCATGCTGGGCCTGATGGTCATTTGAGGGAAGATAAAGAAAGGAGATGGGAGAGAATAACAATCTGATGTATCATACTCATCCTGCTACTGATGCGAATGGCCTTCAGACCGATGAGGAATCGCCTTAAAGGATCTACCATAAATTGATGCGCTACCTTCGATCACCATGAAAGATAGTCTGACGTCTAAGAAAAACATCTTACATCTCATACACCGAATGGTGGTGTTATATACTTTCTTTGTGATAAAAGCATTCTGTCTAACTAATACGACGTCCTTTCCTGATTATTCATTACTCCATTTAAAGTCATAATAATGGTCGTGCAAAACAATGCAGATTATGAAATTACATGCATGTACATAATTTCTTGACTATACATTTCCCTGGAATTCTATCGAACTTTAAGGTTTGATAAGTCTACATCTACCTTAGATATAGGAAGCATTTTCATGAAAACGTCTATTTTAAAGTTTATTTTTGCAGATTATGTTCTTACTCATCCAATCAAATTTGAGTATTTCGGTAGCATATAACAGTTTTTAGTAGTAATTACCGAGGATAATTATACTTCATGGACCGCTCAGATTGCAGTATTAATTTTATCCAAAAAAAATGGGAAGTTGGTTTTGTTACTGTTATCCCATGCAATACCGCTCTCACGTTTTCTTTATTTCACATTGGTTATCTGCATATCCTGTGTTTCCTGGCTGTGGTCCCCTTCATTGCTTTATAATTCTATCACATTTTCGTCTTATTTTGTGGGATCAACTATATGTCGTGTATTCCATAATAAAAATTCAGTTTATTTCAATTCATGAAAAAATATCTAGGCTCTATTTCTTTAATGAGCACATTATCCAAACATGCATTCATTTTGAATATTGTTTTATTAATAGGGGAACGAATATCAGTACATGAAAAAAACATGCGCCATTAGTGTATAGAAGGTGGGTGGGGGGGGGGCTTGGAAGCCATTGCCCCTTACATTGAAAAAAAAAATCCAACATGACTTAGACAAAAATATGGAATTACATTCTGGATATCATGAGTAATTTTCCATTCAACAAAAACAAAAATCATTTTCCTCCCGCGACTAAATACATTTTTTCCCTGTGAAGTTGACTCGTTACGCCATTGACACGTGCTGAATTTCTTATATATACACACATTTACCAAGCACTCGTGTCTTGCAAGAGTAAGAGAATTTTAACGGAAATACGTGATTGCAATATAAACACATATCAAGACAATCTAGTGAGTCCGATAGAACTCATATAGTGACTTTACTTATACCACATGCATGGGCTCAGTGAAACATTTAATAATTGAAACAATACAATTGTGTAACATTGTAAATGCTTAAATTCTACAAAATTATATCAAACCCAAATTAACAATTCAGTGAAAATTACCTCCGAGTCAAAAACAGTAATGATTTTAGACCTTATGTCAGTAAGTGTATATTGCCACTTAGATTTGCTACATGATTATGATTTAAACAAGCCGACTGATCTGTTTGCATGGTTAACTTCTCAAATCTTCATTTGCTCACGATTTGTTAAATTAGGCATGCCTGTTTTTATGCACACAAATCATGCATCAGTAATACACACACATATACACACTCACACAACCCACACCCACATTAACTGAAATCATTATTCAAGTCATGGTCGTAGAACATCCGCGCGTTGGGGGATCCTTAATGGTTTCACACCCCGAGGCCACATACTCAGGAAGATTCGATCCGTCTCGTGATAGCTCCCATAATGCCCCGGACAAAAAACATAATTTCTGCTTTTAATTAAAGTCGCTTTACAAAGCAATGTTATAAATCTGCACTGAGAGTGTAAAACAGTCTGTGTACGAATCACGTCTCGGCTCAGACATGACGTCTAGTGGAACAACTGTCAAAAGAAAACAAGGCATAATCTGAACCTCATTTAAAATAAAATGTTCAATTCTTTCTATATTCATGATATCCTGAGCACTGATCATGATGATGAACAATCTAACAGCGTATATGGTATATCACTACACTTTTCAGCACCATAACCACCAGAAGGATAAAATGAGTTCATTATTTAAACCAGATGATAATGAACATCAAGATGCAAGGCGACTATAGGAAAATAGATCTTGCTTTTGTGCTGACTGATCTTCTAAATATGACAGTTTTTATGTCAAAATAGAGAACATGGCCTATAATACGAACAAGTGGCTCACTTTAGTTGATAAACCAATACACGACGTCCAAATAAACATCTTTAACGTTGCCTGGCGTCATCGTAACATACCGAAAATTCAATTCAGCCAATAACCACAGAAATGAAATATAAATAAGGTCACCTATCTATCAAATTTCCATACTTTAACAGGCCCCCTAATATTCCTCGTGTAACAACAGTCATCATGATTTGTATCAACACGAGACGAATGTGCTCATGTATTAGGGTGTTTTGACTTCAGAACAGGGATCGTTGTTGATGTAGACGTGAAAAGACTTTTATCTGACAATTACAAATCAATTTAAGGCAGGTTTAAACTAAACTCTTCATCTCCTACTAACACAGGCAATAATGTCTATGACCATGAGCACGTGACAAGGCAATAAGCGATGAGCAATCAATATAAGTGTGATTTGCCTGATAATCTTTATATATTGATATTTCGAAGCCACCGTATCTGCCTGTCACAGACGGTAGGGAATGGAGTGATATTAAAGGCTCATTGTGTATTTCGAAAAAACGTTGTCATGTCCACCCGAAAAAAGGATATTTATTGAAAAACTTAAACAAAGAAACGATTTCTTTTTAAAAATCCAATTTGAATGGAAAATAAGAATGTCACATCTCCGCTTTGCGATGTTTAAATGAGGGTGCCATTTCCATGATAAACTCATTGGTTCTTTGTTTTGTTTCATATTACATTATATTAAATAGTTCGATCTCTCTACCGATAAATGTGGTTTAATTCACCATGGAACATGAGAAATCATTAGTATCATTATCACTGCCGTGATAGACGTATCATCAATTCTATGAAAATTGATTTTTTTTTAAATATTTCATATAATGAAATCCAAACGAAAAAAAAAATAGTGTGAGAATCATAGACAACAGAAAAAATGCATATTTTCATTGCATTTTATCAAGTAGATACAAAAATTCAATTTTTATAGATTTGAGGATAAGTAAGATCTCCATATACATTTTATTTATATTAATGCACATTCTTCGTATAACACTGCATGATAAATACATTTTCGATATATACACATTCCTTCATTCTCTTTTTGATTGTTCTATTGTCATGACTGTATTTATCTGGAGCACCAAGACAGATTCTCGTATACAGTACTACCTCCTGCATGTCTCGAATAATACATTGCACTGCAAGTACTGGCGATATTAAACATTGTAAATAAACATAATAATGATATATCCTTCATAAAACACACCAAAAAACGGAGACAAGACTGGAAAATGTGGACCCAAGATATAAATGCATATTCAAAACAACAACAACAGAACTATCAGCTACAAGTAAAGACACTCATCAAGTCAATAAGCTGTAATTTTGACACAATAATAATGTAGCAAAAAAAGAAATTTCCATCGGTATACGTCATCGTGACGTTAATTATACTCTATGAAAGAAGGAAGAATGACTGCTAAATTACTTCCTTTGCTGATTGTAGGAGGACATTCTCAGATTGACGCCGTGATATTTCTGTAATTGCCATTGTCAGGGGAGATTTTAATCACAGTCAATGTAAGGATTATCAACACTTTAATCCTAGAAAAAAATCTTGTAATAGTTAATTAAGACAGAGGATGAAAAGTATATCCAATGCCAATTTAATCTTATGGGATTCGTTAGGATAATGACAACTGCGAAAAGGGCATTGTGACTTAATCAACATGCACGTGTATTATCTCAAGGTTTCGATAATGGTGATGCTAATTCACTCGGTCTTAATTTTTCTTTATACAAATTTTTCTGTTTATCTTATTTTGCATCATTACGGGTTCAGAAAACAATATTAAATCGACGAAAAGCTTTCTTGTGTCATGATAAAAGGTAAGAATTCTTGTGTTTTTTTATCTTTGACTTTTACCATGATTACACTCTAAATATCATAAATTTGAAATAAATCAAGTTAGATTGTTGGTAGAGCTTAAAGATTTCAATTCAAATTATTGATATTTTGAAACAAATCTTCAGAATAGTGTAGTAGGTTTCCGTGAAGCCTACTGCACTATTTTTCTTTGCCATGGAAACCTTCAGAAGTTAAATATTCAAAATTGTTACGGTTACAACACAGGCAGAAAAAGATAACCAGATCCTACCGCCATCTCAAATATCAGAATGGGTTTCCGATACGGTCCTTGTCAAATCAACCAGAACTTTACATAACTTCGAGTGACTTTGAAAGTTTTGTCATCAAATAATAATACAATTCTTATAAAAATGACCACAAATAATTTGACTAGAGGTCCAGGTCTCGAGAGCACTATATAATCCTGTAAAAATTAAATTTGGGAATACTGTGAAATGACATGCATTCTATTCAAATACTGACTGCTATCTTTTACTAGAATTTTTGCAGTTTGATGCAAAGCATTCTTCAGTTGTGATAATACCCGCTTGGTCAGGCTATTTTGTCGAAAAATATTATTTAAGAAATGGGGACAGAGGGGGGGGGGGGGGGGTGGTAATAGGAAAGAATAAGAGAGATATCAATATAAAACTTCTTTATAGAGAGATATCAAAGGATCAATATAATCATTCGGGTTATGTGAATTGGATTCAATTTGGAAGAGAAGAGAAACGAAGTTGATTCGATTGGAAATGATAAAACTTGTTTGGGACCTATACAAAGAGTTTCAGTTAAATTTGGTGGGTAAAGTTGAATGTCATGTTTATATCATCGCAATGGATCTCAATGATACATGATTTTTCTTCCAGTTCGCTCATCTCCTCAAAAGAAATTCGTTTCTTAGAGAAGTTGTTCTTTTTAGAGTTACCCCATATTTTGCCTAATTTTTAATTCAAGTACAAACTTTATGTATGCATCCATTAACACAAGCATGTGACTGATACGGGTACATGTAAGCTGTGCAAACCCCCGGGATGAAATGGGTCCTCGATCCGCCCCGGAGCTAGTCCGCTTACGGCTTTATACCCCCTCATCGGATTTAGCCTCAGGCAATGTGTGCGCCACAGATTCCCTCCCGACACCCAAATACACAGAGATATCTGCACACACTTCGAACAAACCCTCGCGCACACTTGGCTTTCAACATAAGATATCACCACGAGGGAACAGCCTCGTGCTGGATGATAAATCCCTCTCCGCGCTCTCTTTCCGTCGCCCGAAAATCCCGGGCTGGACTAGCTGGCGTTGGGTGTCGAAATCCCCCACTCACATCTGCACCTTGCCAGGTAAGCGATACCACGTCATAAATGGAAATGCGTTCTGCTTGATGCCGTCTGTCTCTTTCTACATCTAATGTGTACTCGGTACACTGTTTCCAGCCTTTGTGTATCAATTGCTTCGGAATAAGAGGATGAAATACCGAGGACCAAGCTCAAATATTGGTTTCCCACTTCTCACGTGTCGACCACCAAGCTGTGAAAAGCAAACCCGGTTGCTCCTATTATAGTTCAGAGTAAATTCTTAGGCATCATCACTACCACCACCATCATCATCATCATCATCTCCCCTTTGCTTCTTTTTTGCACTTTTTTGTAGATCATTTTCTTACGTCTTTGATACGCCTTGCACTTTTTTCTCCTTCCTTTACCGTTCACTTTGGAAGAAAAAATAGGGATCGCGATTAAGTAAACGATGATTTCGTTGTTGCTTGAGCACTTTTAAATTTGCTCAGGAGATGAAAGTCTGAATCCGCGTGGGAATAGGTAACCCGGGTTTCTCCCGGAGCTCTTCCTTCACCCCATCAGCGCACTTTTGCGCCAAAGATGTTGATTCTGTGATTAAGAACACAAATGCACCAATCTATAATTTTTACTTTGATTTCGTTTCAATTTTAGCCAGCTACGGAAACAAGGTCTAGCTGGTGGAACAGTATACCCGAGTTCGTATTATCAAAACATTTTCTCGAGTTCCGAAGATATTACTGTGAGTGAAATGAAACTCATTTTCTATTTTACCAATCGATTAGATGACTGAGAAGACATATCCTTTGCCGGTGTTGAGTGGGGATCGCAAGCCTTGGTGAAGAACAACACCACTTTTCCTGGCCGGTCTCTCATTTGTATTTTTGATCTATTTAATTCTTTGCGAACTTATGGCATCTGCTGTCGATATTCACGCGAGAGAAGCGACGAAGAATTATCTCCATCGCAAACTGTCGTATCGAACCAATTTAGTAATGGAACTCGCAAAGATTAGATATCAAAAGTAAATTGAAGGAGAATTTTTTGTCCTTTTATGTATAGAAATGGGCATTAATGATCGGCTGTATAAGGGTGAATCTTGCTGAGTTTCGATCACCTTAGAACTCCAAATTAGATAGAAAACATAAAGATCAATGTGATAATGTAGATGGTTATTATTGTTAAAGTATATGGAAGATTAATTGGTCCAATGAGTCTCCTTGTTCGCATTCCTTTTTTTTCTTCAAATTTTCAGGAAAAGCGATTAAATATGAAATCATATCATGTGTGCATGATTATGAAAAATATGTCATTTATGTACATTTATTATTTCGCATAATATGTTGGCATACACACCCCTGATGCGAGCTATTATACAGAATAATACAAGCCTGTTTTAGAATGCGTTGTTTTTATTCATTTTGTTAAAAAAAGGACATAAGCCCGTCATGATGCCCCTTGTCGACATAATGTATACTTATTTTAATATTTTTATCTTTAGACAATTTCTTGTGTTTAAAAGTTTGATACGTTTCGTTGTTTAAAAGTAATGAATCATAAAATGCTTAACTCGGTTTAAAGTTTTTGGGGTTGAATACTTGTTCATGGAGAATGTCTAAATTGCCATGATCGATATTGGGCTTTAATAAGCTTTGTGAACAAGACAAACAACCCTTTTCTCGACAGTTTAAGCGGTCTTGCCCTTCTCGTTTCACAAGAGTTTTCAATGCATTCCCCTTTTCCTCTGCAGATTTCTGATACGTACACGATAGTTTAATGAAAGTAAAACTGACACCACAAAAACACTTGCTTGGATAAATGTTTTTCGAAGTCTGAATGAAAATCGACCAAAAAGATGAGAGGGAAAAGGCGTCGGATATTATTTTTAGGGGTGCAAGTGCCAACGGCATCTCCTGCGTTCCATATCGGTTTTCATCGAATCCATTCAA
Organism: Lytechinus variegatus; assembly: GCF_018143015.1. Taxonomy (NCBI): domain Eukaryota; kingdom Metazoa; phylum Echinodermata; class Echinoidea; order Temnopleuroida; family Toxopneustidae; genus Lytechinus; species Lytechinus variegatus. The sequence goes on along the minus strand of NC_054746.1, from coordinate 27,481,574 downwards.
AACGATTCTTGTGGTCGGGTTTAGTCTATTTTGTGCAGACGGTCCCGTTCACAATGAAAGGGGGCTCCATTCTAAGTTGCTTTCTTCCCCCATCGAATGGTGGATATAGCCGTCAATCTTTGCATCGTCCATTCGGTCTGACTGCATGAATAATGAAGTGACATGATAGAAAATCAGATATGTTTATGATTCAGCTGAGGATTTAGACCAAGCAGAAAGCCATCAAGTTAAGGCTCAACTCATGGGGGAGAAATTAGAGTATGGAAATTGTTTGAGAATTAATTACACGCCGTGGAACCGGAAGCCCTTTTGTGGGAAGCGTCGTAAAGAGAGGGTTTATTTTGGCGCGTAGATGGCAGGCAGAAATGTTGTTTCACATGTCTCCACACAGGGGTGTACCTATCGATAATTCTGGTTCATCTTCATCAAACAATCGGGACACAAGCTGGTCCGCTAGACGCCTAATCATAAGATTTGGGGAACTAGAATGCAGAGAAAGCTCCGTCCCAGTTCCATATTTGAAGCATGAATCGCAGACTACAATACAATAATTCACAACAGCGCGAAAGATTATTTTTCCAAAAATACCCCCCAAAAGTATCTGCTGGGTTGGTTGAGACTCTTTGGAGATTGTGCGGTCGACTGCGAATAACGAACGGGAGAGCACGGGGCAAAGAAAGCGTTTAGCAAGAGTGAGAAATTTGGCGGGATTCTTGCCATTTGCTTATGAATAAAACACAAGATATGGGAGTGAGTTGTAGAAAAGGGACAACAGAGATATTCAAGTGGCAATATTCATGGGGCTATAGATGAGATTATTTTCCCCCGACTCAGGATAAGATGGAGACGACTCTTAATGCAACGCTTCAACAGGAAGCCACAAGTATTCAGTCGGACGCCATTATTTGATTAAGACTTCGCCTTATGACTTTAGATTGTTTTGAGAGTATATATGCCCGTCGATTGAAGATGAATTTCTTATTCATATCTTCGTCAGCTAAGCACAAGTATAGGCCTCATTCTTATGTTATTCATCGTGTTTATACCTCAATGATCTAATCTAACCAGCCGCAATTATACAATTTACGATTCTTCAACAAGATCTTGAAAATCACTTTTCATCCGTCGTGGTATGAATAGATGATAAGATTGGCGGAAAAGAAGAAACTATAATAAAGAAAGACAACATATTGATTCTCAACTGGGTGGAAAAATATCAAGGACAGAAATTCGATTCGAAAAACGATTTCATGTAAACATCACGATATGAATAACTAATGATTTTATTCGAAGATTATGGCGATGTTCTTTGTGTTATACCTACACGAAGGGCTGACGTGGGTTGAATTTGTTTTCTTGACATCTCGTATTTTGATAGCTAGTTCACTGTTCATCTATCTGTAATAACACGAAAATCAATTCAAGTCAGGCAAATATTAACATGACTTCAGGCTTTGGTATTCCGTTGTCTTTCCCGGATGAACAACTGCAAAATTGTTTGATAGAATTGTGACTTCATTGTCAAGTATTAAATCTTCAGCCCCGAGTGAAAGGTCTTATTAAATTGTACTTTTAAGGGTGAGCAATAATATTTATGGGGTCTGTTACACAAATCAAACTTGCGCAAAAATTTATAGAACATGAAATGCTTGATAATACTTCATTTTTTTCTTCAAATTATTATCATTTCTAAGAAAGTATGTCTGTATTTCCAGTTAAAAGCAATAAAAACTATGGCCTGAAATTAACAAAATAATTTAAGTTCATTTCACGTTTAAACTTCAGTTTAGTTGATTTATAATGATTAAGATTGATATTTACTATATTCATGATATTGCTATATATCTATTGCTATATTCATCATCATCAAACTCTTTCGTAAATCCACTATGCACTTACGAAGTGCTTTGTGAAACTTCCGCTGATTTGCACTTATAATGAAAAACAAAAGAAGATGTACAGCACGATGAGTTTGAATTTGGATGTAAATGTCCATAGTTCTTTCAAACTCATAATCAAAACTAGAAAGCTATATGGGACTTTTACATAAGTGTTTATCACCTTCTCTCAATAATTGACCAGTAGGTCCATGCTTTAATCGATATTGTGTTGATTTGAATTTGACCACCGATCAGCAAGCGCCCTCTATAAAGGACAATCTAAAAAGTAACGACCGAACTTTTTCTCTTCAGTTTGATTGCAAAATTTATGCACTCATTAGATTTGCGGTCGTCTACTTCACACGTAATTACATGTATATATATTTTTTAATTTTATCTGACAATGAACATAATGAATTCAAATTGCAAAGATGAGTGATCATAAGAATTACAAGAACAAGTTTATCAAATTGTCAGTGAAACATTAGACACTGAAAATATAATGGAAACAAGTTCTGATATTTTTTAATGATAAGATTTTGTTTGTCAGAAGCGAAAGCAAGAAGGGAGCATCTCACCTCAAAAAAATAATTATCACCTCAAAGAATATGACACTCCCGCCTCCCGTCCTGATTCATAAAGGGGGAGAGGAGGGGTTCATATTTGAAGAAGATGACCTTCTTCACTTTGTAACAAGAGTGTACATATTTTGGCGAAAAGGTCCCTAGCCTTCCTTTTATCCGAGACTGTTTGTCTTCATCGACTCCCCGTTATCATTCTCCCTTTATATATATATATATATAAAGGGAGAATGATAACGGGGACAATGTTGTGAAACTAATCAAATTAATGTAATTTGACCTTTCGCAGAGGAATTAAATGTTTTCTGTATTAACATTAACTTGATACATCTTCACTTTCTAATATTACATCCGGTTTTGATGAAAGTTCAGGAGTGCTTGAATAATCTTATCCCTACGTTATGTACGAGGCTTAAAAACAACACCATCAACTTTTGAAATATGTAAATATAACTATGTGACCGGAAGTATTGCAAATGATTTCTTGTGCAACTTTCACGAAATTAAGCACTTGTAAAAAATCTTTGATTACACCATTGTTACAATCCTGGTTCCTTATTCATACTTTTGAAGAATGATCCAGACATAACAAAAATAACAACAATAAAAAAACATATTAATCATTATATAAAAAAAACGTTTCCAAGTAATCACTTAATCGAGCTTCCAAAAAAGTTAGAAATAGCAGATTTTATCTGTACATTCGACTCCATCCTCACATAAAAATCAACGAAAATGGCCCATAACACGCGCTACCATACACACACACACTCACACCTCACACCCACCCACACTCTCAAGGTATCACTCTACCATTTATCGATAATCTCTTCTAAATGAATTGATGTTTTGCATACAAGTTTAAGAATTATTCCAAAACTCCACACCTGATCTCCTGAGTTTCAAAGGGATCTTGTCGGGGTTTCTTTTGTCTTGACCATGATCAGGAAGTATAAATTCAGTTCATTTACCTCGACAAAATACTGCTACTCATTGTCAATATTCTTCACAAAATACATATAATTCACGGAGTGCTCTTTTAGTTTTTTTTATTCTTCACGGGTATTTGGTATATCATCGAAAAGTTTGGTGGCAACAAAAGCCGTGGTGATTGGCATCAATGGTCGAAAATCCGTCCCATACAAATGATCAGGGGGCGTGAAAATGCAGCCAAAACGGCTAATGGATTCCACATCGACTGAAAGAGAAGGTAACAATAGCTGTGAATCGGAGGAGGAAACTGGCCTTTTTCAAGCCACGAAATCGAAGCTTCGACAAAGAGATGCTGTAAGAAGGAAAAGAATTGATGGGGATTGAATTAAGGGTGAGAAGGAGAGAATGCTCCGCCCCAACCATTAGACACAAAACCATACGATCTCGGACGGTGACTAAAGTGGAAGGAATCGAAGTTCTTCGCCTCATTCTCTGGATAAAGACCGCTATGGACACCCAGGATATAAAAGAACAGCCATACATTTTCTTATCATTATGAGATTATTCAAAAGTAACCCCTTTCATTTAGTGGTGGCACTTTCTAATCTACCTAGATTGGTTTCGCTTTAAAGAACCTTAAACCTTTTCATCAACTGACTATCTCCCATTAGTTTGATCGCACTCTCCTTTTGTTAACGTTGAAATAGGGACCGCTCTTAACATGCTTATGGGTGACAGTTAGAAGTCATCGCGAGAAGTTGGTGCGAAACTATTCTCTTGTTTGATTATTTTTTATCATTGATGTTTCAAGGCACTCTCAAATCGGATATGAATGTAAATTAATTGTCAGGCATAAGCTGTTGATTCGAGACAAATTCTTCCAATTGTGTAAGTTGTTTTCTCGTTTGATGTTTCCCAAGTAATAGCCATTCACAAGCGGATGCCCCTTTACCCGATTATTTTATTTCTTAATTTACCAAATTGTATAAGCTCTGTTTGTCCGTTTTATCATCAAAAGAAAAGGTATATATTCCAATGAACAATGTCTACACTTAGTCAGATGATGAAGGAACATGAAGGCAAAGTGATATAAAGTAGATTAAGCAGGAAGCATAGATTATGTGATAACAATGGTAATTGGCACAGAATGACAAGGGAAACAAACTTCAAAGTATAAATTATGATGAAAGCATTCCATCATCACAACCCCAAGTTTCTCACACGTTTACATTCGAAGAAGACGGATGAAAATGACAAATGAAAGAAAACATATACCGTATAATCATAAGAATGCAAATTATACTTTTTATTGGTTAGGCGTCATAGTTTCAATTTTTGCATTCACTTTATTGCATTTCTTTACATATTCCCTTCGGGTGTCGGGCTATAGTATCAGCATGGGTAGGGTCCATGGTATCAGGAAGAAATAAATATCGAAAACTCGTAATAATGGTTGACGTCCACGTGAAATGTTATTTTGACATGTCACATTTTTGTGCTCAAAGCGTACTTACTTTGGAAAGTATTCTTTTTTTTAATGTGTGGCTCATTGGTTTGGGAACTGTAAATTCAATGTCGATGCCAACTATGATGCTGCTACAATAGCGTATTGAAAGATAGATGCCTTGTAATATGAATGATAAGTGATAATTGATATGCATTTGTATATTTTGGCCAACTCGGGGAAAAAATCAAACCACCCGCCAAATCATACAGAGGTTTCATTTACTTCATTGATCGATTTAACTGAGAGATACTGAATTACCATTAAAAAAACGAAATGATGTATTTATATTAAAGGACAAGTCCACCCCAACAAAAACTTGAATTGATTAAAAAGAGAAAAATTCAACAAGCATAACACTGAAAATTTCATCAAAATCGGGTGTAAAATAAGAAAGTTATGGCATTTTAAAGTTTCGCATATTTTCAACAAAATAGTTATATGAACTAACCAGTTACATCCAAATGAGAGAGTTGATGACATCACTCACTCACTATTTCTTTTGTATTTCATTATATGAAATATGAAATATTTTTATTTTCTCGTCATTGTCATGTGAAATGAAGTTTCATTCCTCCCTGAACACGTGGAATTCCATTATTTAAACATTTTGTGCTTCAGGCAAGGAGGTTCTAATCGTCAAATTCGTAAAAACTGAAATATTGTATAATTCAAACAATAAAAAATAAAAGAAATAGTGAGTGAGTGACATCATTGACTCTCTCATTTGGATGTAACTGGCTCGTTCATATAACTATTTTGTTGAAAATAAGCGAAACTTTGAAATGTCATAACTTTCTTATTTTACCATGTTTACATCCAATTTTGATGAAATTTTCAGCATTGTGCTTGTCTGATTTTTCCCTATTGATTCAAATCAACATTTTTCTGAGGTGGACTTGACCTTTAAGTGCAAAAAAATGTGCAGATGGCTCCTTGGTATGGGCCAACCGTGGTATAGTCTTCAACACTTCCACATTACCTAATGCCTTATATTTCTTTTCGACACCTCGTATCTTGATTGGCAGTCGAGATACCAGGTTTCATAGCTCTTTCTATTTGTTTTCCTGCCTCATTTGTGTACATTGATGATAGCGATGTTTGTGGAATCTACACAATCAAGCTGCCTTGTTAAGTTTGTGAACGGAGGTGGGTAGGCGATTCCGAGCCAAGCCAGCCGGTGGGGCGTGGTGGGTCTTTGTGGAGATATCATCGCTTGTGTACATACAGACTCGGATAAAACGGCAGGAAATGCCATGATAGTTATGAAAACATCACCACAATGCCTGTGTTAGCTCTGAGCAAAGAAGGGAAGATAAACAATTAACCTGTCTCATGGCTTAATCTGTTTCTTTGGTCGCTAATTTATTTTCCAAAAAAATGGTCTTATAAAACTTCTTACCCTTCCTTCCGTTGTTAGAACGGTTTAACCCCCTACCTCTTATTCTATCTCAATTTTATTGCTCCCATTCGCCTTATGAATAAGTGTCTCTCTTGTGTTTCTACCCAAGTGCGTTCAGTATTCTCCACTGATATTTCACCATGTTCACTCTGCTATGCAAAGCATAGTCTTTTTTAGTCAAGAGGTGGCGCTCGATCTACCTAAAGACACTGCCCCTGGAGAATTCTTCACCGCAAGACATCATCTTTTCGGCAAATAAAAACGAATGCGAAGTCCAATAAAATTCAATACGTGTTATCCAGCCCAACCTTCGGTAGCTCAAAAAATATAAATTGAGCAAAAATAATGAAAATATCAAAATGGTTTGTATGGAAAGTAATTATAACATACTAAATCCAACAAAAACTGATAGTGCAATGAATTGTCCAGTAGAATCCCCTTTTACCGCAATGTAGGTATAATATTTAAGTTTCATCGAGTTGTAAATAATTTTCTCTATTTTAAACCATATTATCCATCTACTGATTAATATGGTTTATCGGAAGCATGGGAAGGGATAGCATTATCTTATTCAGGAAGAAATAAAGCGTTTCAATTTCATGTAGGAAAATTCAGTGTTATTGCTGAGGCAAACACTTTTGCGAGAAAATGACATTAGGGCTGGACCAGACGACTGGACAATCGAGATGAGGGACACTATCCTAACCAGTTATCGTAATTAGCTGTCAAGATGTGAAGAGACACAACTTCCGATAGCGTTCTCTTGAGTTTATCTCTAATGCTTATCACGACGTGTCAGTGCCTAGTGTGTCTTAGGAAGGGATTGTGTCAAGTCTGATCTCTCAAACGAAGCTCTACCATGATCTGATCTAAACCAGGTTTGATCCGTGTGGGTAAATGGTCAGGGATGGAGAGAAGATGGGGGGGGGGCGGGTGTCCAGTGGCGTAGCAAGAGGTTGTGCGAGTAAGGGTCTATATAGCTACAAAGAAAAAATACAATATGAAACGAAAGTTTTGTGAAATAAGAATAATACTGTCAGAAAAGAGGGGAAGTGAACTTTCAAAAGAAGATGTACGTGTAGCTGTTTGAATTAACAAAGAGTGGGGAGAGATATACTATCATGAAAATGTCTAAAGATAAAGAAAGAAGATAGAGATAATGTTGGAAATGGGACGGGGCTATTTTGGAGGAGGGAGGAGAGGGAAGAAGATGACGGGGGGAAATGGAAAAAGATGAATAACATTGGAAGGACAGAATGAATGACGAGTGTAAATCGGAAGGAAGGGATGAGGACGAGTTACATTGGAAGGGTGTGAGGGGAGATGGGTATATTTGAAGGACAGGGCTAAGAAGATGGATGGAGTGATAGAAGGAGAAAAGAATGTTATTTCTACCGTCCAAAACGAAGTCGAAATCTGTGTCCTCGAAACATCATATGGGATTGCGCATGACAAGTAAGACAAGCGTGAAATTGCAACTGTTTACTGTACAGAAGAGGAGCTCACCACCAAGACAATGTCACTCTGTCACTATTCAGAGAGTCCAGTGATACTCGATCCTATAAAGATTTCAAAGAGTAAGAAAGAGTTCATATATCGAGAATTTGCAGAAAACGGGCGAAGGGGTGGGACGACCCCATAAATTTTCAAACTCTACCCTCCAATGCGTTTTCTTTTTCATGAATGTACAAAGAAAGAGCATTTAAATCCTAAAATGAAAAACCACTCAAGGAATGCTCGGCCGCTTTGCTCCCTCACTTATGATTTAACATCATGAATATCAAGCGTATTCTTGCCTCTATTATATTTTGGCTCACTTCGATAAACATGTCAATAAATATCTCTGGAATTAACTAATAAAAGTATGGCTCTCTTGTACCATGTCATGAAAGTATAAATAACATGGATGTACTACTTTGGGCTACATAATATTTTTTTAAAAACGTGTCTTTCCTCCGCTGTAAGTATAACTGTTTTCTTTTTATTGTTCCCCATCATTATTCTAGGTCATTACAATGAATTGGCATACAAGCGAATTATAAACCCTTTATATCCATATTTCAGCAGAAAACACGTCTCCCCAGATAAAAAAAAATGTACTGGTCCGCCTTGGAGTGTGGGGTCCAGGAATATAGTATCATTTACTGAGATTTGAGGGATATTAGTGTGACAAGACATTGTCGCCTCTGTCTTTAGACTGTCATTTTCAAGAGAAATTATCCGGCTGTCCCAGCGACAGGGAAGTATTCAACTCTGAAGACTATATTATTTGTGACCTGTGGCAGGAATTTGAGAAGATATGTACACTTCAGGACATTATTCATGTGCATCATCAGAACATTTATGTGTGATTTGGAATGAAATGTTGATAAAACCATAAAAGAGAATCTAGCCCTAAAAGTATAGCCCCTCTGTATGAAGTACGAATATTTGATGAGGGCATATGTTTATGAGTGACTCCCGATTTGGTTAAATGGCAGTTATGTGCAAGGAACAAAAAAGGAGAGTTTGTATCAAATATACATTTTTGTGAATATAAAGAAAAGGCTTAACCAAATGTCTGAATTCATAACATAGACCTAAAAATAAAAGATCCAACCATAGACCTACACCATGATCCAACATACGATATGTGAAAGTTCCTGTCAAACCTCTTGTATTTATGGTCAAATTTAAGCATAAGATATATTAATTTAAAAGCCAGTTCCAAGAAGAACCACGTTTAAATGTTTTAATATAAATCCATTTCGAAAGCACGGAATATACGGATACTTCAGGATACAAGATATTGTTCCAAACACTGATCAAAGGAATACAAGTTTTTTATTACCGTAAGATCATAATATGAGAAGAGTAGTTCAATAAAAACGTTTACATTACATTATTTGACATCTTCCATTCTCCAGGCTTTACCAACTTGAGTTGGTTCATAGCTCCATGGTTACAGATAGATGTTTAATTACAGACATCTGTAAACATTGAACACTAGTACGTCCGGTTGAAAGTTAAATCATCTCAACATTGTGGGAGCTTTGGTATTTTGAAGATCAAGTGACCAGATGTTGCATCTGTCCGCATCTGATAATTGCCTTTTCTCACATTCCGTGGGAATAAATGTGATTTGTTGACTATTTCATTCGAAAATGACTTATGTATAGGCCTATAGGATTTATCCTGTAACCCTTTACCATCTATTGGTATTCCAGCTCAGCCGAATGATTAGGACGAGAGAACGCTTTCCCCCTTTTTTGTTTCTCATTAACGACGAATAAAAAAACCCAAAAATTCAAAGGGAAATGACTTCGAAGGGGGGGGGGGGGGTGATAAAGAGAGAGGTGAATGAAGAGAGAAGAGATAGAAGGAAGAGAAAAAGAAGGGGGAAGAAATGTTGAAAGAGAGAGAAAGGGGGTAGAGGGAACATGAACTAAAATAAACTTTTAAAATTGCTCATATTTTTTCGGAAACTTTGTAGGTTTTCTACAAGTTATCCATTGCATAATGACCAGGTGAGATGGATATAAAAAAAGCAGATAATATAAATGTTTCAAGTTATGAAATGTACTATCGGAGTCTTTCGGGGAAAGTCATCTCTCTATTGGGATCCCTCACATACGTTAAAACCTTTGAATCATATTGAAAACTATCTTTGAATAAGAATTTTCAGTACTTCATCTTTGCACTTGTACACACACGAATAGTCTGGGTCAGGCAGCTCATAATTATATTGCAAAGTTACCACATTCATTTATATATACACTCTTGAACACAACAATCTATAATCAATTTTACGATTAAAACCGTGAATAACAAAGATGAAAATCAAGTACAAGAGACAGGAAGAAAAGAGAGGTAAAAATAAGAGACACGGACGGAGCAATGCACTGAAGCGGGTCTGGAACAGAGCCTATCATGATCCTACTCGATGAGTAACCTATAGCTTCCGGGTAGGTCAGCTGACCCCGCAGACCGATAGGTTCATATCATCGTGAGATGAACTGCATGGTGGACGTCCTTCGATATACGAGATGTAATTACAAGACATCAACAAATCGCTTATAGCGACGCACCGGTGATTGATACAGATATATTTTAATTTGTGTTTCTTCCACAACTTACAACTAAAGGAGATTTTTCATTCATTTTTTTTTCAAAATACTTTAAGAGTGATTCAAAGGTCTGCGGTTGAATGGCCAGTCATCGAAAAATCACTATAGAGTGGCGATTGATACCGATATTGAGGTTTCAGTTATCATTAAAAGAATACATTGTTGAGAATGTTAGAAACTTGACAAGCATAGGCGGCGGAAGCGGGAGGGGGGGGGACGTGTCCCCCCTAAATTTGAGGAGGGGGGGGGACGGTCCCCCTAAATTTGTTGTTGATGACGTTCTTTTTTTTTTTTTTTTTTTTGCTTGCTTGTTTGTCAATTTATTTTCCTACTGGGTTGAGAACCTTTTTTTTTTGCTTGTCAAAAAATGTTTGGTTGTCCCCTCCTAAAATTTTTGGCTTCCGCCGCCAATGTTGACAAGCACATGAGTTCAATTAGATTCACCGTAGTAACCTTTTCGCTAATATAGCTATGAGACCTAATCTATTCAAATGAGATGCAACGGGATGAATAAATTTAGGAGAGGTCCTTGATGAAATCAAACATTTTTGTGTTAAAATAAAGAGGCAAATGAAGGTATATATGACCGATACTTCCTCTTGCTGTCTCTTGATATGGATAATTATTTTTTCCCCCATCAACCTTTAAATTTATTTCATGGAAGTCTTAAGTACGAAAGAGTAAAGTAGATTAAGCTTGATTATAAAGGGGGGTGGGATATATATGTGATACTCCGTCGTGCCCACAATTACACCAAACGAGATATCTAACACCCTCATACAACCCAATACCATATCATGGTCCATGACCATATCAAGCAACCTCTACTGACCGACCCCGTCACCCTATCGATACCCCCGTATACAATCGCCTGCTTGCTGATCAATATCCTACCATCACTGACGTGTCAATCAACTCTATCCTCTATTAATTAGTGTTCCTCTTTCATTCCGTCATCGATCTCGCCCATGACACCTAGCTCAATGTACCCCCTGTCGTTTAAGTAAGTCGATTAGGCCATACTGGTCTATACGTCTTAAAGGCAATGCCAAATACCAACCAATTTCTATTTTTTTTCAATCGTAGGGAGCTGGTGATTATTCCTACAGCAGAGGACAAAGTTTTGCAAACATTTCGAATTTTACTTTGAAAATATTACTAAAATCAGACATACGCAGCAATTTTGAGTATGACAAAAAGGTTTTCTCGTTCGTTACTCAGACCATTAATTGGTTTCAATTTCTTTGAGTCTGCTTTCATGACACACTCTCCCTTTTTTATTTTATCTATAAAAAGATGATTTATATATGTATCCTTGCTTGTGCTTGATATTAGTCAATAGTATATAGAAAGTTGGCTTTTTCCTATTTTGGTAAATATATTGTTAGAAGCTGTAAACCACAAGTGACGCAGGCTTTAACAGAGTGCTATTGTCTGAAAGAAATCGGGTTAAATACGTCACGGGTGTCATTAATTCATCAATAATATTGAGAGCACTTCTGTGATAAACATCCCATATAAACCTTATTAACAAGGCAGGAGGGCTTAGGATCGTAGTCTATCTACCAAACAAATTGTGTTATTTTATAACTGCATTAGTTTATTTTGTGCTAGGTAAACTGAATTATATTGTGTAATAATGAGAGCCAGACGGAACACAAACAAATTAATGTACTGTACATGATATTTTATCAAAATAAGGTTATTGCCCCATGTTACAAGAGAATCTTCCCAGTAAATAACTTTAAGATTTTAATGAAAAAAAATCACATTCGTAATGACCGAGTCTAAATAGGATAGTGACAATAATAGGTATCTACATTTATTGGTTTTGTAATTTGTTTGTGACACATGTATATGGCATCTTTATTGAAATGGACATGGTGATTAAATGTCAATTTTAGATCATAGATGGTTGAGATTATAGCCATTTTGTTTTAAATCAGCTATCCATGCAATCTTAGACGTTATGTCTTGGAATTCAAAAGAAAATCTCAGAAATAAAAATGATCTTGTAAAAGAGTAGTTTACTTAGCAATACTACTTTCTATAGCTAGAACATAATTTTGTTATAAAAAGAAAATCCAAAATGCTCATTCGGATCATATGTCCCTCAGAGTGCTATAAGAACCATTCTTCTACGATTTGTTGCCAATAAAAAGAAACATACAGCACCAAATCGCCTCCAAATGTTTCACCTAAGGTGTTGCTGTTCAGAATTACATCTTTAATTCATAAATACACCTTAGGATATAATATGTTTCTCTTTGTATCTTCAACCGTATTATATGATAGGAAAGCGAGTCCAAAGTGTCAAGACGGCAGTGTCTTGCCCCATTCATGCCCCCTTTGGGATACTTTGTAATCATCCTTCGGGCAAGGTGGGGGCTAGTATTTCCCCAACTGCTCGCCTGTGCACGTGCATGGATGATCAGTGGCGACAATGGTTATAACAAATGAAGCCAGTCATTCACTTGGATTAAGGTAAATTGAAAAGTAGAACGACATTTTCGTCCATCAAGAACCGGGTTACAATGTCGACCACGTTGTTCATTGGTCAGTTCTTACACTGTGAAAAAATTGGGCAATATTTTACCCAATATTTTGCCCAACGTTGGGCCGATAGTCAACCCTACCAACTACTGGGCAATATTTTACCCAACGTTGTTGGGGCATTAATGTGCCCAACTGTTGGGTAATATTTTGAACTACATTTTGGGGGACATTAATTTGCCCAACTTTTTAATAAAGTTATTAACCCAACATCTGGGCAAGGCCTTTAATAATCACCAAGAAAAATGGCATAATTTTACTAAGTTGTTGAGTTATTATGATCCCTCCCTGCAATCAATAATACTATTTGTTGGGCATTTTTCATTTGCTTTACACAACAAATGGTCATTACTTGACTGGGGTTTTGATGTCGATCCGGAGACCTTATCCGAAAGTGCTTTGCATGCACAATAACGCTGCATACAAGTGCAAGTGCATATCTCAAGTGAGTGAAGCAAAAACAAAACAGCGTCAGATATATGTCATGTATGTAGGCCTATTCTGACAAATTCCTTACAAATTATGCTTAACGTAAAGTCCAAAATAAAAAAATTAAAAAAAACGTTTAAGCAACTCATCTATGAAAGATTCAGCGAGGCTCCCCAGCCCCCAGTCATCTAGAAGCTCCTCCATATCTTATCGACCGTGTGTAGCATGCTGCAAGCGCAATTCGTGATCGTAAAGTTTCGCAACATTTACCACTCAGCAGGGCAATTACTAGCCCAACAATTGGACATCTGTATTTTGGCAGCGGCAGAGTAAAAATTTGCCTAAGTATTGGGCACATAATGCCCAACAAAACAATAACCAACGTATATATTACCCAACAAAAAAATGACCAACGTAAATTTACTCTTTTTTTTCACAGTGTAGCCACATTTTCAAACGACTTTTTCTTCCGAAACATATATATATATTAATATTTCAAATTCTATTTTTGGTTCTTCATTTTTTCAGTTGTACACGGTAAATGATATGACCCTTAGAAAAAGCGAATGTACTTTAAATAGTAAAGTCCATGTTATTAGACCATATACAAAAAGGTACAAATAACGATGAAAGATTCTTTTAGCTACAAACACAACAATATTATGATTTATGGGTTATTTTTTCGATTACTTTCAACGTAATTGTAGCGGTATGAATGTATTAAGTAGTGAATTAGCATGCTATATCATTCAATCAGACATACATAACAAAACTAAACTGCTGAGAATGTTGCATTATGTGTTACCTGGTCAGATTTGAGTAGTTGATGAACGGTTTCTGGTTCGTATCTGCCCCATCGCATTCTCGTGCTTTTCCCTTTAACGAAAACAAAACCCACATGGAAGTCTTCAATTTCCGTCTTGGAAAATGAAAGAAATGTGGTGAAAGAGATAGATGAAATGAAAAATGGCTTCAGTTCAATTGTTTCTTTTGCATAATGAAAAAAAATAGAGTTATCAAATCGCACAACAAAGTGTGTGAAATAAACATCAGAACAAAATGAGGATTATTTTTTCTTTTATTTTCATTATGATTAATGATAAATTAACAGTCTGTGGGGGGCTCAACAATAAAAAATAAATCATTTTGAAAAGGTGACAAATTTAGCCCGCTCGCAACTTTTTTAAAAGGAAATTTGCCGTATTCGTAAACATGTTTTGCTCATTATGCCACTGATTTGTAAAAATGCAAACGAAATTAGTTTTCACCCAATTTTCCTTCAATATTCTGAGATTTCCCCCATTTAAAAAAAAACAGAAAAATGAATTATCTGAATAACCCTCGATCGGTAACTCGCTTCCAACAAATTGTTATATTTGTAGGAGAATGACAAAAATACTTTACTTAGATCCACCCAGGTGAGTACGGTCATGATTGTGTGTTAGCTTCAAATAAATATCGGTGTGTGTGCGCAGACTTATCATAAGCATGGACAAGATTTAAGTGAGAAATAATTCTTTACACGAATATCAAGGAGTTGACTTAGCCGTAGATAGCAGCCACTGCAAATAGTTTTACGAGGTATAGATTAACTACCAGTTATCTCAAGTTTACTCTGTCAGAGATCGGAAGTCTCCCAGATATCATTTGCACTGCATGCATCTAACCTTATTTTAAATGAAAATGTCTCAATCATTTTTCCAGAGTGACGAGGACACAATTTAGAAACAAAATAACAGTGAATAAAAACAGGTATATTGTTGTTTTATGCGCATTAATTTCAATTTATTGGTTTATGTACATGGATAATTGAAAGCGACTCTAAGCAAACATTGTATAATATTAAATTATTTATACTTCTATCAGGCAGTTTTTACATATAAATGATTAAAATTTACTCATTCTTTTCCGTGACGAGCCTACAGAAAAGAGTATATTCACATAACTCAAACTGCTGTCGATATTATAGTCGGCATTTATAATGTCATTGTCAGAAGAAAGAACTTGTATTGTGTATTACAGAATTAGATTTTGATTGTAAGTTATCGTAGTAAGATCATCACGAGTTCCTGATACACTTAAGTGTGTGTCTCACGAATCTCCTTAAATCATTCCATACATCGTCGGACACTCAAGGGCGTGGTCTCGGGACTTGGATGAATGGCGGGTTGACATTAATAGATACAGTCTTGATTGTGTGGTGGTATGTCATTAAGCACGAGCGTCTAACTAATAATCGCTCAAATGCGGAAGTACTTGGGCTAGATAAGAATGCAAACAAGCTTGTTTTGAAGAAGCAGCAGCAGCAATAGCAAAGCATCGAAATGTTATGTTTGTTCACAACTCCTGCGCTTCGTGGCACTTTGACAAACACATACGTCCTCCGAGCCACTGCCACACCAGTCTCTATTGATACTACTAGGTAGGTTCACATGACGCTCCCTCAATTTTAATTTCATTCATTTAATTTTCCTTAGCTCTCTAATATCATTACAATAGCTAAAGGACATAGGATACCACCCATTTAAGGAAGTAGAAATAAGTTCTGCAAATCTGTTTACCTTCGAGTTTTTATAAAGATATGCTGCGAAAATAAAGGTCTACATAGTTTCAGTAACAATTCTTGATATCGAGCAGATTTTTGATTCCATATTGTAGTACCAAATTTATCAATCATAATGTGGAGCTCGAGGTGCATTACTCTTTGCGAAATGTTCAAGTGGTAAAAAGAAGTTAAATGACAACGATCACGAATGAACACAACTTTCATGTCAGCAATCTCAATCTCGCCAAAGTTGATATCGGTGTCGAGATCACGGAGTCGGAAACCAGTCTTCCGCTTCTTAACCCAACCACGTCAAATGGTTGAGGCTCGTCAGATGGACGTCCTACCTGGGAGCAAGAGGGGGGACTGAAAGGGTTATGAGAGATCTGGTCAATGTTTTTCAGAGTTGATCATGACTATTAATTGACAGATTGAAGATGTGACAGGCAGGTGTGAAATGTAAGCATTCGTGTATATTATATTGTCATTCCATATATGATTTCTCTTTAAAAAAAAATCTGCTGCAATCTCATCAAATCGCTTTCATGGCTATATAAAATGGTGAAGTTGGTATATTTAACGTGATTGTCTGTTTTTGGGAAGGAGACTATAAACTATATATAATATCGAATGAAAATAATGGAGATAGATATTTAAACGCATAAACATTATTGAATTGTGAAAAACTGATCATTGTCGCCATCTCATAATAGAATCAAAAGATCAAGGTAATTGAATGAGGATCAAAATCCATGTCTTTCGTCTACTAGTCTGCAAGCACAGACCCAAAGTTGATAAAAAACGAAGTGCTAATTTAACATTTACGGTGCTTGTATAGTGACTGCACTACGAGTGCTGATTTTCTAGTTCAAATTTAAACTAGAAAATCAGCACTCGTAGTGCAGTCACTATACAAGCACCGTAAGTGCTAAATTAGCACTTTTTACAGTGTATAATACCGTGTCTATGGTGGAGACTAGACTTCAAAACCCGAAACAGCCATATTACGTGAGTGAATCTAGTCTTATACTTCAGACTCCGCATTAATGATCTTTTTCCTATTTACTGCTATCTGAATATGAAAATACTGCACTCATATATGAATTACTATATAAAAAGATCTAACTGACTCAAGTTATTCCAAATTTACAAAGGTTCTGTCATTACTTATACGCAAGTCGTATCATCGCGATATGAAAATGTTATGATGTTACCATGTTTGATTACGTCATCGAGATGATGGTGTCAATCAGACACGTTTATGTAACCCCGAGGTAAATCTGGTGTACGATCCATGCTCCGATGATTGACAGAACCCGATGGGGCAGTAATTAATTCGACAGCGATCAAATAACAACACCTCAAAATGAAGTCAGTAATGCGGAAACTGGTCATACAAAGAAGAGATAATTTGTAAAGCAATCCGCGTCTCGAACACAGGGTGCTAGAGACCGGTTATTTATTGCATTTACGCGATAATCGGTGGGGTTGGTATCGATTCGCGTTGCTGACTAACGCACAATTCTTGTTTCGTCAGTGGTTAACTTGGAATTTTCTCTCGTCTCCTTTCCAAAGCGATATGTTATGTCGATTGATAGAGACACTTTTTGAGTGCAAAGAGACGTGTCGTAACACAATCCTCAAATCGGCACCGTCTTGGGGCGACAGGTCTGAGCAGAAAGGACAGCTCGTTGCCAATACATGTCAACTGCAATACAGTTGGAGCACTCGAAACTGTGTAAACCGGTAACCGAATCGGTGTTGCTAATTGGGCGGGTGGGGTCGACCAACATGGCCGATAATTAACTACCAGAGGGGGTTGGGAGAGCTAGCTATGCTAGCCAATCACGACGCAGATTTCAGGCAGCCGCCAAAGCTGTAAAAATATCGAGTGCCATTTTGCCCGGCGGCGGAATTCCCCTGCGCTAAGAGCCTAAACGATGCTGTTTATGTAGGTGCAATAAGCTTTGTTAATAAAAGCTCTCCATAAAATGAATATTCTATCAACAAGTACATATGCATGAGAGTGTAAAGGAGCCCTCTTGCGACCAAATTCCTTGAGGAGTGCTCAGGGTAGTTCCTTCACCTAATCTTGAGAGACGTAACCGAACCCTGGCCAGGGTCCTAACCTACAGGACGAAGTCTGGTTAGAGGGTCTACTGCTCCGAGCTTGCTAAGGGTATCACAATAGCGCAAATGGGCATTGAATGCCCTGTGTGTTTAGCGAGACCACATCGATCGTAAGTCCATTAATTCTGGCACTACTTCTAACACGAAGGTATTGCGGATAGAACTCTGTGTCTCAAGGCTACAATCCAATTCATGCCATTCAGTTTGGCCACTACAGCAGAAGACACGATCAGTCATCGGAATATCGATGCAAATACATGAACCCCCTTCTCTCTCTCTTCCGCTTTATTAAAGGATTGGTGCAATTTTAATGGGCAAATAAGCGTGCTAAGGATATCTTTTCAAGCTTCCTGCCTGCAAAGTGTCCCTAAAAGCGACTAAACGTCAGACAATAGTGTATAGATTTCACACTTGCGTAAATTCTATTGTACCAGGCTCAACCCTAAATACAGTATTCATATTTTCTTTGGTAAGGGAGGGATGAATGGGTCTGTATGTCGGTAGAATTACCTGGCCCATAAAGATTAACTCAATGAATTATTGAGCGTGGTTAACGGTTCTCCTTTTGGGGATTTTTCCAGAAAACATGAAAGAATTGGTAATTGTTCCCATGTTCCGTTGTTGGTAAGACCCGCCTTAGAGTAATCTCAAATGAAAATCAAAAGAAGAGGAAGAGGTGGGGAAGGATGGAGCGAGGCGCTGAAAGGAGGAGCGAAAGGTGCAAAGTAATCGCAATTGATGTTGACAACAATCATCTTAAAAACTTTCTTGGATACCAGGTTTTCTTCAGGTAGAAAATAAGCCTGATTTGGGGGATGTGAGAAGCCCCAGAAAGCAAAAGTATCGATTCACAACTCCGCCACAATAGACCGGATGAAAGTGACACACATTCAACCTAAGCAGCTGCAGTTGGCACCAATTCACATATACAGCCTGTCTAAGAAAAAACTTATTACTGATCAAGTAAATGAATGTAATAGCGTAATGAACTCATTGTCTCAAAACAGACAGAACATTTACATCAATACATGGTAATATTCAGTATTCTCACCTCCGTAGGTAAACTCCCTTCCATTAAAAAGTACCAAAGGCATTGAAAATCAGTGTCAACATTATCAATTTTTTTTACAATCTTTAAACGCGAAATATCATAATTAGGTCTGTATCATTTCAAAATGTATGTTTGATTGTAGAAAACTTGATCTGTGGATAAAACATACTCAAATGTGTCAAGTGCTTCTAATAACAATAACCGATTTCTTTAAAAACAATGTCGAATTATTTTTGTATATTTTTTATGGAAGGACTGTTATCTGACCTTGGTCGATGCTTGAAAGTATGATTTGACGAGAAATCATCCAAAATATCACGCTGCTATCGTCATGAATATAAATTCTTTACCAATTCTGAGTCACAGCGGTGTCGATATGATGTAAACATGGTGTCACTGTGTCTACCACGTGTTCCGCGATTGCACATTAGGCGCCAAAATACAATTCGTTCGTCTTCTGCAACTCCTTATTTTCCAATTGAACGTCTGCTTTTTTGTCTCAGGTATGGCTAGAAACACGTGATATCTGATAAGATGTGATGAGGGTGGCAATCTTATAAAGGCTCTACACCTGCCTCGTTCTGGGGTGGCGTAGCTGTATGTGTCACATTTTATGTTTTAAGACTCCATGTTACTAATCATTTATCCTTTTTCTCATCACCGTTAACATGGTTTTTTTAGATGACATCTAAACTAAAGTCAACGTTTTAATCTTTTTTTTCCAATGTGAGGCAGGTGATCATTTCTCATGCCTGTTATGACTTTGTAAATTGAAGGGTGATCTTTTAACACAATCATATTTTGGGCCTTTTGTCTATTTTGTATTTGTCTGTGCGAAATTTGTTCAGTTTCAGTTTTTTACTTTTGGGGTCAGGGGTCTTATCAGCCCGACACTAACACAAAAGCCTGCTGTTATGTCATTGATTTGAAAAACAATTTCGAATAAACTGAAAAAAAAACTCTTTCAGATCATAAAGTTCAAAATACCACCAAATACAATATCACATTGATTCTGATTTTCTGTGGGTTATTTTTACTTGAAATTCTATATTGATTAAATCCATTATTTTTTCACTCGTACACTTAGATTGTCCATTGGTGTTAAGATTATTCCAATAAAAATATCACAAATCAAATGTCACATAGCAGATGCATCACTCTGATGTGCTACAGATTGAAACAAATCAATAAGCTTGAACTTGATAAAAAAAAACCATCGGAACATTGTTTTGCAATACTATTCCATGGAAACATACAAATAAAGTACAGTGTTTCATTTTTTTCTTCTCAGTTTAACCATTTCACATAATCTAAGGAATACAGCTTTCTGTACAAAAGCAATTCCTCTCTATTCAAAATAACTTTCAAATATTCATGCATTCAGTTGTGCTGCTCAAAAACTCTCGAAGAATCTGCCTAAGGAATTAAGAAAGATTTCATATCTTGCTCTCTTCAATTTTTTTTGTCATGCGTGTGTGTTGAGTTTTTCTTCCCAACAAATATTACAATGTGAACGTGAAAATGAAAAGGAACTATTTTTTAAACTCTACGGTTATAGTTTTATTATAAGCTTATTTAACTGCTATTTGAAATAAAATCTTGATTCCACGCTCAACCGTTTGACTGATTGATATCTCCACTGAAATTGCTTCTGATTAAGATAAATCTATTTACTTTAGGTTTCATTGGCTTCGAACCCTGAACGTTTTTGGCGACACCTCTTCACACACAGCTGCGTGATTTAGGAACCATACTTGGTGCTGCGAAAGACTCAAGTTCTTAAAGGAAACCAAAACCCAAGAAGAGAAGCATCTTATTGGAAAGATTAAAATGAGAGGAACGATTTTAAAAAAGTTTCATCAAAATCGGTTATGAAATAAGCAAGTTATGGACGATTGAAAAGTCTTGTTGTACTTACTATGTGGATCCTCAAATTGGTAAACGTGCTTCAAAATGGCTGATTTTGTGGACAACTATCCATTTTTTTTGTACACATATTTTCAGATTTTCCCCTTTATTTTACATATTTCACATTATCTCCTCATGACCTTGACATATGTGGTGTGGATTATATTTTCCCATGACATGTTGTGCTCAGAAGGAGGCAAGATGCAATTTGAAAGATAATGAGGAAAATCTGAAAATTTGTGTACAAAACAAATGGAGAGTTGTCCACAAAATCAGCCAT
This sequence comes from Lytechinus variegatus, assembly GCF_018143015.1. NCBI lineage: Eukaryota > Metazoa > Echinodermata > Echinoidea > Temnopleuroida > Toxopneustidae > Lytechinus > Lytechinus variegatus. The sequence continues at coordinate 27,460,272 of NC_054746.1, read as the reverse complement.
TTTGAAGCACGTTTGCCAATTTGAGGATGCCCATAGAAAGTAAAACAAGAGTTTTCAAACTCCCATAACTTGCTTTTTTCATAACCGATTATGATGAAACTTTTTTTAATTGTTCCTCTCATTTTACTCTTTCAAATAGGGGCCTAAGATTACTTCTCTTCTTGGGTTTTGGTTTCCTTTAACTTTAATTCAAAACCTAAAGTTGTGGTTTAACTATGGATAGCCAACTGTGGCACACATGTCTAACATACTATCTATTTATCAGCTCTTTTGACACCCAGTTATCCATAACTGTCAGGAAGTAATATATACTAAATCTTGTTTTCATCCACGTCATAACAATATGGACACAGTGAACATAAGAAACATTCAACATTAACACATTGTTTGTTTATATAGGTTTTCGGCTTCTCATGATTTCGACCTAGAATTAGACCCAAGTTGAGCCAGACTTTCATATACTGCCAACAGAGTAGATTTTTGGCTTTAACATATCTCCAAATAAAGAAAAGCCCAATTTTTTTTATACAGCCATATTTATCAAAAACAGGATTAAGAATACAGTTTTCCTTTTTTAATCACAAGATATATTTTGTTCAATTTCGTCAGAAATTATATTGCCTGTCATTTTGAATTATTTTAATTTCAAAATCACATAACTATTGTTCCTGAGCTTGACGTGATCTTTTCATCCACTTGTATAATTATATACATATACAAATACATTTGTTTTCAAAGTGATTTCAAACATTATGTATTGAAATTGGTTCATTTCCATTTTACATTTTGAACATATCGTTACAGGTGATGGTAAATCTAAAGCTTATTCATTTCCAAATTTGTCGTCATAAAAAAAGCAATAGAAATATTAAACAAGCGTTGTGTGAAAAATGTCGTGTAAGTATTTATTCAAGGATGAAATCATGGAATGCGACAACAATCAGACTGTCTGAGGATACGAGCTTATAGCTTTGTTGATTTACAATAACTAAATCTTTAAACATGCTAAATATGTGTTTCAACTGGCATATTCGATTTTAAAGAATTAACGCCAATGGAGTATAGAGAATGGAGAATGATGATTCGAATGTTAAAATAAGTCGCATTTTAAAACCTTTACCGCAATTGATGACGTGATTTTTTTAAAGATAATATATGGATAATGAAGAATGTATATGGGGGTCCACAAACGCATCTTTTTTCCCCATTTTCCCTTTTTATTCACCCACTCACTGTCATTTCTTGACACGGAGACATCGGGATATTGAACGGACTTGTAATTGAGGGTAGAGCATCGCAGCTTTGGAGACGAATCTGCAATCGATCGAGTAACGATCCAAATGCTATGAGAAGCCCTAGTCAAGATTCATCAATCGGGACAGGAGTCACGCTAAAGTGCAAGATCATAAACTGTCGCCCTAGTTCATCGACTTGCTAGCAATAAAGACTGTTATACAGATCTCTCGTCTCCATGGGTCTCTCTCTAGGTACCCACCTTCTCCATCCCCTCTTGTCATGTCGGCAGCTTACATTAGGATAGCAATCCTCTGATTGATTTCTTGAAAATATTGCTCAAAGTCGCCCGTCCTTTTGTCTCTGTCGCCTTTATTTCGCGGCTGCCTAAATTAGAAACTTGGGAGTTGTATCGAGTAACATATGCGGGACCTAATAACGGCAGGGAAGGAGCAGTGCCTAATCGTGAGGAATGACACCAAAATGAGACGCAGGGAGGCCAAGAGACGTGCTGATTTAGACATCTTTCAGTTATCATCACACAATGAATGCCAGAAAACAAGAGTCGATTGCGAGATGGAAGAAGGCAGAGAAACAATAGCCAAGAAGGGATGAGGGAATGAGAATGAGGGGAAATAGATGGGGTTCATGACGAGTTTCTGCGATTGTCGAAATGAAATCGCGAAATTCGAAACTCGATTATAGGTGGATGGTAGGGAGGCTTCTCGGGACATAGCCCGATAGAAAGAGGGGGATTAATCAGCGAGTGCCAGGTCAAATTAGAACTAGCATTTGTAATTCGACACCAATTGTGGAAGCTGGCGGAATCAGAGCTGACAAAGTGCGATGTCGGTGCTAATTCTCTGCTTCAATATTTGCTCTCGACGTCGGTGAGTGGGTGCAATGCGTGGTCTCATATAGCTCCCTCATCTCATCAATACAACCACCGTTTCGTCATCTTCTCTCTAGCTATGCCTCTCTTCCAATCTCTTTTTCTTTTAACACTTCCTATACCCATCTCCATCTCAACCACTCGCCTAAAACTTTTCATTCCCTGGGATTAGACGCTGCCTAAGAAGATTAATACCGGCAAATTTTAGTCATGATCATAATGCTAGGAAATAAACACCATGGTCCAATAAAGCGCTGTCCTTTCAATTTTTTCATCTTCGTCACCCTTATTTTGCCGAAAACATCATGTATTTGTCGACTTGGTGGCGGCGTGGCATGGCGGGATAGCGGTGTGAATGCAGGATTATTTTCCTCTGCCGTTCTGTTTAAGCAGTTTTGTGGCTTTTCTACCAGCACCGTGATGATTAATTTGTTGTCCTGGGGGTGTCTTCGATCTGATTCTGATGATTAACAAATAAGTTTTGATTAAAAACTAATGATGTCACCTTCAGTTAGGGCAACACGATACTCTGGTAATGAAGCAGGCTTGGCATAGGCCGCCGGCTCGTTATCGAATAGTAAGCTACCAACCATTATCAGATATCGTCCTCTTCTTTCCCCCACAATAAATTCTCTTCTTCATCTTCAGGACATCGCCAGATCCCGAGGGTCAGATTCTTTCCCTTATTTTGTATTCAATATGTTGTTGGACATATGTCAAGTTAATTAGGATCACTTATTGGGTCGGATGGTTTTCATCAAAGTGCCCGCCGGACCACATTTCTCCAAAAAGCGCTAAAAATATACATTATTTGTCTGGTTGCTTGTCTGTATGCTTTTAATTATCTTTCTAAATCAAATGGCCCATTTCCAAAGAATTCTCCTTTTTACGCTCTGAAGAAAGGAACTTGATGTTGGAGGGTCATCTATGAGATATCCGTGCTTTATGGCAGTGACATGAACATACAATAGAAAACAAGTCAAAAGTATGTTTTATCATTGAATATAAAATTTGATACAATATTAATGGATTTCAAGTTCATACACAATGCATCACGAAGGATAAAAATATGACAATCATATTTGTATACATAAATGATAAACAATATATGAAAATATAATCTCTGTTTGTTTGAGGTGAGACATTCATTATCAAAACCTCCCTTTACGATTCAAAGCAACTATACATTGACTTAATTCACCGTTTTTATAACTAAGAATACACCCTTTTCACCATGTTATGTCAAAGGACATATTTTTTCTATCTTCTTTGACATGGATAGAAGTTAAAGATCAGCAGAATAAGTTTCCCGGTCATCGAAGTGTATGAGTGGGACCACGCATTTGATATGTTCAAACACAACCTGAATCAGACGATCCAAATTCTGCAATTGATCATGACCTGATGAATAAAATTATGAAATTTATATATAATACATGGTTCTGGGCCACGTATTATACAGGGTTGCGATATATTCAAATGAATCCCGAATACGAATTGTTGATTTGAATCTTTTGCGATTTATATTGTTGCAGATGGAGAATGGAGAACAGTGGAAATGAGAGAAAGAGAGATATATAATGAGAGAGGGTGAAGCTAGGGGTGAGGGAAGCTAGCAAGAGGAGATGTAGAGCGCGAGGGGGAGAGAGAGGGGGTTTGAGGGAGAGATATGTGAGAGAGGAAGAGGAAGAAGGTGGATGAAGGCAGAGGGTTTATAAACATTTACACCTTCGTGACGTTTTTCTTTCGTTTCTCATAAAGGAAAGTCAAATTACTTTGTCAAAGATGCTGTTTGAAGAGCTCAACTTTTCTTTGCAAAACTGAAACGGACGAAATGAGGGATCGGAAAAAATAAACCAAATCCCGGTAGAATGAAGTAATAAGATAGGTAGAGGTGATACAACAATCTTACTTTTAATATGACATGCAAACGACATTCAACTCTTCTAAAAAAGTACGACAAACGTACCGTCTTCGAATTCATTTAGTTGATTACTTTCATGGAAACAAAATCCGTAAAGATTTTCTTTGCATAGTATAATCAACCGCAACCGTTCTGTTTTACTCTACAATAAAACAAAAAAAAAATGAGAATAAAACGATTCTAAAAGCAGTCCGATTGATGGCGGTTGATGTCACAGGCAATAGCGCATCAGATGCGCTCCATTTGCACTTTGCTTTCTCTTTTCGCGTAATTCAGCACCGGGAACAAACAACAATTGGTTTAGTTTGTCTTTAGTCGTCCGGCCTTGAATGCTAGGATTTCATTTTAAACTTGAAAGGAGAAGAGGATCCAGTAGAACAATCTTCGATTGGTGTATAGAATTGAGACGATTGTGGACTGTCGATGTGCGAGAATGCCGTTTGATGAACTAAGTCCCCCATTTCCCCCCGATGTTTGACATTGGTTTGTACTTTATGTCTGTGGTCATTCAGCTAATGACATGAGCTCTATACCACATATGAAGGGTCTTAGTGCTTAGCTTATGATACTGTAAGCTTTTAGGCTGACTTAAAGCAGGCCTGTTCATTTTTTAATCATTGCCTCATATATGAATATTATGCATTCATAATGATCTCGATTATTGTGATCATTATTTCTAAAATGACTTCATGATAACTTTTTTTTCTAAAAGAAATATGGAACAACTATTTTTATTTCCGAAAAAATAAATGCTACATACTGCATTAAACATTAAAAACATTTCACTTTCTATAGAGCTTTGGAGGCATAGATTGCCAAAAGAATCTCTGAACAATTAATTTAAACTGTTTGTTGGCAATGCAAAACTAATTGATCCCCCTCTTGCTTTAAGAAATCGACCACAAATGAGCTTGCCATTTTGATGCTTTGATCATCTTTTTGTTAAGGAAAACAAAAGAAAGAAAGTGACGATAAACCTTGCCAAGAAACAAGGAAGGTGATGAATTAACGGCTATCTAATCGACAAGATCGATAATAGAACCCTGCTATTAGCGACAGTTTAAAAATACAATGAGCAAAATACTTGGATAAGAGAGAAAGTGTTACAACAGTTTAAAAAGGGTATATTGAACAATGATAGTGTATTCGTGTTCAAATCGATTAATTTAATGCGGGATAGCTTTCTACTATTAGAGATGAAACCTAGCAAGTCAAAGAACATGAAGAAGGATTAATATCAAGTGGCCCAAAATAAAGAGTGCTTAAAATTGTAACGTTTGAAGAATAAGTGTAAATAATAAATGGGGGGCCTATACAAAGTGAAAGAGAGAGAGAGAGAGGGAGTGAGAGAAAGAGTGAAATGTATGGGGGGTATAGCAGTTGGATATGATGGGTAAGGATGGTTATATTTTATAGAATTTAGAGTTTAAACAAATTTTATGACAATTCAAACGATCGAATGTGTAGCCTTTAAAGTCACATTCTTAATTCAATGCAAAATCACTTATCATTTGCAAGTTTTTATCCATGGATTCAGTTACAAATACATCGGGTCTTGTGTAAAACTAAAACAATTTCAAACAATCCTACTTGAATCTGAAAAAAAAATCTCGAAAGGTCCCCCAATGTGTATGTAAAAATTCCGTTCTCTGATTTGGAAAAGCTTCATGCTGATGCCGGTATAAAATAATCTAGGCAAAATTTGCCTGTTTTGAAATAACTGCTTCTCGTAGAACTGGAAAACATCCGGCAAACATTTGTCATGTTTGTAATAGTAAAAAGGAATTTATCTTAAAAGTTTTGGTCTATATTGATGAATAGAACCCATTCAATTCGAATAAATGATTTATGAATAGCAAATAATATTATACAAATCATGAAGGTCACATATCATTTTTATTATCAGTAATTTTATAATCAGAGTGAATTAATTGATTAAAGTTTAGAAAAAAAACTGGTGTCAACTTTATATAATTGTTTTTTTTTACAGTCAATTATTGATTGGTCTTTCTTTGATCTTTAAAGTTATTTTCAAAATATTTGATATTTTGAATTACTTAGTTTTGTTCTCATTATTCTTTTACTAAAAATGTTTGGATTTCCTACATTAATCAATTTTTTCTCTCTTCCCCCACCCCCTCCCCCTGTCCCTCTGAATCCCCTGTGCCGCATTTTACTTCTATTCTTCATTTGATTTCTGCTTCTGTTTTGTGTACATGCATATATTCATGTTCCATATTCATATCTATTTATTCATTATTTTTCAATGTGCAAATGACTGCTCATATCCTCATATCTATCTATCTATCTATTTTTTTTCTTTCTATTTATCTATCTAGTTCGTGAGTGATGATGACTTGATATAATTATAGTTGTCTTGCTATGATCGCCATGATCATGATGATCGCTAGCGCTTCCTGACTATGTGTGTTGTACATGTTGTAAGCAAGCAAGAGTATACACTCTAAAAAAGATTGACCCAATATGGGGTAAAATGGGAACATGCATGCTGGTTGGGTAAAAAGATTTGGTAAATATTACACAATGTTGCGTTGAAATAGCCCAATACGGGTTAAAATTATATCCAGGAATGATGCATGTTCCCTTCCCACCCAATATTGGGTAACATTTTACTCACTGCTTTTAGAGTGTACTGTGTGCGAGGCTATATAAACTGGGTTCCAAAAAAAAAATAGTTCAGAACTGTGGCAATAAATGACGCGTAGATTCCATGAAGCAAATATCGATCGACAATAATTGGAAGAGATTATTCCTTTTGGGTATTTTGATGTCAATCTTCATTTTGAAGACTAATTGGTGTTTTCTTAGTCTAAATTCTTCCATTCTTAGATCCGTGAGTGTAGAAGGATTCGAGGATGGTGTGTACCGATCACCACTCATCTTGAAAGCCTTATTGTTTCACAGACTCCAATTCAATTGAGATACTTCACAGCATCTTTTTTTAAATTATTCTATTGTACGAAGAGCCATCAATCAAGCTAATAAAATGGTAAATAAAATTGCATTTTGGCAGTCACCCCTGTCAATAAGAGAGAACAACTGTGGGGAAACCTTGTAATTCGGAAGCTAATTCGGTGTCAGAGTCCTCGCTTTGGTCTACGTTATCCAGTTAAAATCACCTTAACCATATTATAGGGAACGGGATTATGCAAATTAGAGACACAACTGTCCTTTTGGGTGGCTTAAAACCGCGCTTGCCCCGGCGCTTTGCTATAAGTCTGATTCGGATAGAGCGCTTATTTGAAAAAAGGTGAAAATTTGGCGCCTTGTAGTATACTCGAGTTAAAAAAAACCTCGGTTCTCATCACCACTTCTTTCTCTTCGTATTTTACCAACTCCAGCCGTGCCCCGCGGATAAGTTACCATCCACGCCACGCTCCCTAACCCGATCGCAGCCCGCCAGTGTGATGTCACACTACCATTATCCAGCAGCAACTCGACCTGCCAAAATTGACAATTGACGTAATAAGACAACAAAAGGATTCCATTAATTCGGCCATTTACCGTGGCCTATAAATTGAATTAACTGCGGCAGAGATAGCCGTGGTGATATTTTCTCAATTTCCCCAAGTGAAACTCTTGGCGGTTTTCTAGCGAGGGAAAAAAAGGGGTCCTGGGAAGCGTTTGTTTAATGTCTCCGTTTTCCTCTCATACTGTCTATCTTAACTCTTGCCTGTTTTTAAGCATTCTCGCGTTTCACTGGCGAGCCATTTATTCTTCATCTATAGCCGCCTTCATGTGGCTATTATAGACGAATTAGCAAAGCCCAAGGTAGTAGGAACGAGACAGCGTTGAGCAATAACCATGCATGCCTCGCTCTCCCCGGGGTCGTTCCCCATCTCATCGCTCTCGTTCGCCCGGTAGAACCCGTCCCTCTCTTCATTGGAAAACAAACACCGCTCGCTACAGAAAACAACGTCCCGTACATTACATTTCCCTCTGACATACATTTTCAGGAGATAAAAACATGAATATCTATGAAGTGTGAGTAACGATCTGTTGGGTTAGTTTGCCAATGTAATGCACCGCTTCTCCAATTTTCACAGTACAATACAGGCATGCGTAATATGAAGAGTACACATTTTTTGCCTATCAGTTTATAAAAGAAACAACTACGTTACACGGTCGATTTAAAGCCCGTGTTTGCCTGTTCTCATTTGGTCTGTTGAAATGAAGCCACTTTCAGGCGATCCGATACGGCGGCTTGTAGTCATCTCATTGTAGGGGGTAATTTTACCTTCCGATTTGATAGTTTACCTACCATTTTAACCTATTCTCTGGTGAGTTTTAAAACGACAAGGTACCTTCAATTAGTGTCATATAGCTGGCGATTGATCGCTTACTAAAATGAGCAAACATATTTGAGATTTGGTGGAGGGACGGCTGCTTCGGTGCAAGTGGGAATCTCTACGAGATAATCTACCTACTCTCGAGACCATACATACGCCGATGCTTAGGCATCCGTGCACCTGTACTCGACTCTTCCCGCGATAGAATGGATGCTTAATGTAAGAAGAGACCAAATAGGCACCACCGAGAAGTGCAGGTGGCCTGCTATAATTGCCAAATTTCTTGACCTGAAAAATGGCATGATGATGAAGCCAGGGCGACGACATGCATGACCATGTTTCATAAGTGAATAGGACTCAAACTTACCTGAATGATATTGGAAGGCATCCTTGCTGACGACAAACACCAAATCAAAATTCAAAAATAAGAATTCTGTCATGTCCGGAACGCTGGGAGAAAATAAAATCGCACATTTCTCCCTTCGATAAGCTAATGTTTACATAATTGCCATCTTTAGTGTTTTTTTTTTCAATAATATTTTCGCGATTTCTATTTATACCATGTAAATGATTCTCGCTCTCATCTTCAAATAATGAAATAAAATCATTTAGACCTATATTCAATTTATCAATCAAGTAGTGACCTCGCGTCCTGTAAAATGGGAAAGAAAAATTCGCAAGATATGTTGTTTATGCTAGGAGGTCCATGGTTTACACAAGCAGCTAACGAACGTAGCCAATTAATTAATACATGTATAGGACTTTAATAATTACGCCAAATGATGCTCACACAAGAAGGCCAATGACGGAGGCTCATTAGGAATTTACCGTGCATTTATTATTTCTCAACATTCTCTACATTCTCAACAGGAACAAGGATTTTCATTTTTTTTCAAGATCTGACAACTCTCAATATATTTTTGTTCCTTCTGGCATGTCTGGAAACTATAGAAATTTGCCATTTCTTTCTTGTCATCGTCAGTTTGCAGGCGCGGGTCTGGAGAAGTCACTTGCCTCCCCCCCCAAAGTTGGATACAAACAATAAATACCCACTCTTTTGCCCTTTTAGACGCGAGGTAAAATATGTTTTTTTGTATGAAGGCCTCCCTTCTTTACTTTTCGAAAAATGTCGCGAAACTATATATTTTTTCAGCCCCCATCCCTATAATGAAATCTTGTTTCCATGCCCCTTGTTAGCTTGCTAATATTTTCAGGTTTGTTCTGTTTGCCTGCATTTCTTCACTCCCATGATATAATATGTTATAACAAACTATTAAAATGATCACGGTCTCTCTTTTCAAAATTAGTATGTGTTCATAAAGGAGGAGTGTAAACACACTTTCAAGAGACGATATTAGTATTCACATTTCTTGTGATTGGGGAAATAGCCCAATGCCATGGCAACCAGCACAATCTAGTTCAAACTAACTTCTACTAAATATTACCAGAATTCTGCTGAATGTGGTACCCATAAAAGTCTTTAAAAAGTCTTTATAATGAACTATATTTTCAAGTTATTAATACTCAATCTCTATACTAGCTTAAAAAATCTAGTCATCTTTTCTCCTTGATTCAGCATGCAAGAACTCTGACTTCAACCTTAATGATTTTTTATATTACATTCAGAATAGTGTAATAAAAAAACTCGAAAACGACCGATGATTTGTAATAATTTTGGTTCTCATAAAGAATGTCACCTCATGTGAAATTGGATTCATTTCTATGATCAATTTTCATCATCGTTCTCCAATAGCACAATGATAGTAATAAAAAAGAAAATGATATATGAAATTGGGATTTTTTTTCTTCGTTTAAGTATAAGACACATTATTATGTCTATGTCATCCTACGAATTTATTAGTTCTGGAAATGGAGAAGAAAAATATCAGAAATGTATTCTTTAAATTGTATTCGCAAACATATTTAAATTAAATGAATAAAAGAACATAAATTAATGTATATTACGTATGAACCGATTTACGTAAGAAAAGACGGAATCATATTAATAAACGGGTAATGTAATGAAAACAACCACATTGGTCACAATGCTGTAAATATCGGTGGCGTAACGAGACCAATGTTTTAGGGGATTGGATTGGGGGTATAGCGTAATAATTCTGACAATATCCGAGAGAGCGAAGTGAGCGAGCTCCCAGTTCGACATTATTTTTCTTAATCGTATACACTGTTAAAAAACACCCTGATTTTACAAAAAGAAGATTTTGCAGAAAACAATAACAGAATCATTTTGTAAATTCATAAAACATGATTTTTCTGCAATTTAACAGAACGGGTCTGTTTAAAAAAAAGGAAAAGGGGGTTTTAATTATAGGAAATTTTTAAGGTTCCATACACCAGAACAGGTCTTGTCGGTAGAGCGGGGATTCGTATTCCGGTGACCCGGGTTCGATTCCCACTTGGTGCGCTAGTGCCCTTTGGTAAGGCATTAATCCTCAGTACCAGGTCCTCTGGTTGCTTGCTTACAAGCATTCATGCTTTCTTAGCAATCAAGTAAAAATCAGCAAAACACCGAATACCAATTTCCTGTAATTTTTACATGATATAATGTAAGATTACGCAATCTGGTAAGATTACAGGTGTTCTCGAGACTCGGCTGCAGGAACTTTTATTTTAAGGATATATTTTCTAACAATGTATGTGAGTGTTAAATTTGTAAAAATCAAATTGACCAAATCTAGTTGAAATTTACGATTCTGAAAATTATATTCAATGTACTACATGCATTTATTTGTTTGTTTATTTTGGCTTATTTATTAATCTATTTAGTAATTTACTCATTGTTTAATGTTTATTGATTATATTCTTTATTCATTCATCATTTTCACTATTATCATTTTTTGGGGAGGGGGAGGGGTGTCCAGCCTCTCCCCCGAGAATACCAGAAAAACTGGCCTAGTGTTTAAAGGTGAATTCCATCTCAGAAAAATGTTGATTTGAATCAATAGAGAAAATTTAGACAAGCATAATGTTGAAAATTTCATCGAAATCGGATGCAAATAATAAGAAAGTTATTACATTTTAACGTTTCGCTTATTTTTCACAAAATAGTTGTATGCACAATTTAGTTACATCCCAATGAGAGAATCGATGATATCCCTCACTCACTATTTCTTTTGTTTTTTATTGTTTGAATCATACAATATTTGAATTTTTACAGATTTTTTTAGTTTCACAATGAAGACCAACTTGACTGAAACATAAAATGTTAAACAATGGTAATTCCACATGTTCAGGTCGAAATGAAACTTTGTTTCACAAGACAATGAGGAGAAAATTTGAATGTTTCATATTTCATATAATAAAATACAAAATAAATAGTGAGTGTGTAAACGGTCATCAGTTCCCTCATTTGCATACCGACCAGGATGTGAATATAACTATTTTGTGAAATTAAGCGAAACTTAAAATTGTCATAACTTTCTTATTTTCCATCCGATTTTGATGAAATTTTCAATGTTGTGCTTGTTGGATTTGTCTCTTTTTATTCAAATCCACTTTTGGTTGGGGTGGACTTGTCCTTTAAATGATCAAATTACGTTCAACCGCATAATGAATTTTTTCCCGTCAGCATCATTTGATGTTGTTTACTGTCATTGAAGCTAAAAATGAAAAACCTTTACCCAAACAAACCGTGGACGGTTAATGGATTTCAATATGGAATCACGGTATTTACTTTCGAAGTAGACAACAGGCAATATACACGGGCCTTGGATTACGTTATAGATGTGGCTAGACAAGTAAATTAAAGCATGGAGCTATTAGAGATACACTCTAACGTAAAATACCGAGCGATGTGACTGTGAGCTCGCTTTGGAATATGATCTAAATTTGTTAGGAGAAAATACACATTTCCTAGGATTTTCATGATTCGATTACCCAATGCCTCCCTCATCTTTACACGTCGCTAATGTCTGTGTGTTGTTTTTTTTTCAAAAATGAGTATACTTATGTGGATCCGAATAATATCATCTAAGGCATGTATTAGTTTATTCTGATCGGGAATCTGATACATCACTTGAAACGAACTAACCGTTAATTATATATGTTTTATTCATTTGGTGTTATTGAATTCAAAAGAACTCAAGTGTAAAATACAAAAACAAGTATGAGGGGTTTTTTGTTAATATTTTTTTAATATCTTAAACACCGAATACTTCTTTAATGCATGCTTGAAATATATTTGGAATTCTGGTCACAAGTCATGATAACAAGAGTCAAAATTTCCACCTCAAATATAGCGAACAATTAATAATTTCATTTATTTTGTTCGTAAATGATTACTATCGACTCATTTCAGTATTGAATTTTAGTTATTCCACAATATAAAATTCAAGACAAAGCGAGAAAATATATTCATCTCATAGAATGGTTTGGCAATAAAAACCATTATACATCATGATCATGATAACTTTCATAATCCATGTAAATGATATAGTTTTTTTTGCATTTGCCTTCAGTACCATTTTTCTTTCCAAAAAGCCTTAGACTATTAAGTTGTTGAAAGCATTCTTTCCTTCTGATGGACGTTCTTTTTTCCCTGAAAATGATCAAACAATTCAAGATAAAAAGTTTTTGCATCACACATATTTCCTAAATGTTAATTACTTCTCTGACGGATTCGGAGATCATACATTTTATATGCGTTATTATATCACATGCAGAGCGTCCTTGTAAGTGAATGAAAATGATTCGTTTCTGTGATCAAGAGTTTTGCGAGTTCAATATAGCAGATCTCTTCTCCAAATATTTGTTGGAAATCCAAGCTTGGTTTCATCTAAAGATAAACGCACGTCAAGAAAATCAAGCGAATGATTCGAAGTACAATATGCACGCTGTAGTTATCTCCAGACCGGAAACAAACATTAATCTTAAGATAATTGTTACGTAATGGGGTACCTAGATTTATCATTGATTGGCAACCTTTCTACACGATGGGCGATCACTCACATTCCATATCATCTTGATGCGTTGAAATACTGAAAGTGACAACCGAGCTTAGTTGAACTGTCAACTTTGAATTTCAACAACTGATGTAAAACTGTTCTTATAATGAACAAAAGAGGGCGCTAGTGAGATTCTCTCAAAGGAGAGCTCTGACTTCAAAAGTGTCTTCACAGAGATATATCCCAACATAAGTACAAAGAGTAACAATGGAACTGCATGACAATTTTGTCAGGATGTTTGCCTTCAACTCATGTGTTTACATGATTTAAAGGGATATTCCGGGCTGAAAATTTTTATATCTAAATAAATATATTAAAATTCACAAAGCAAAATGCTGAAAATTCAATTAAAATCGGAACAATGAAGTTATTGAATTATAAGGTATATCAATATTTTGTGGAAACAGTTATAGGCACATCGTCATGAATATTCATTAGGTGGGCTGATGATGTTATATCTCCCACTTTCCCTTTTCTTATGTCATTATATGAAATCATAATCGTTTCATTTTTCATACATGTGTAAATTATGTGTTTCCATTATGATGAGTTGCGGCAATAAATAACTAATGCACTTAATCAGTTGTCAATTCAATTGTTTTAGTTCTTTTAGAAAAAAATGAATAAACCTAATTTCATATAACAAAATAGAAAAGAACAAGTGGGGATATGACATCATCAGCCCACCTAATGAATATTCACGAAGACATGCCTATAACTGTTTCACCAGAATAATACAAATCTTTAAAATTCAATAACTTTGTTCTCCGATTTTTATCAAATTTTCAGCATTTTGCATTGTGAAATCTATTATATTCATTGAGATATAAAATACCTCCAGTCAAGACTATTCCTTTAACGTCTTCATCAATATCATCATCACCAGCATCATCTACATTTTCATATGGATTATTGTCATGATTACTATCATGATTATGACTATATTATTAGTTATTATTATCATTATCATTGTTATTATTACCATAATTATTATTATCATTATTGTTATTATTATTATTTTCATTATTGTTATTATCGTTGTTATTATCATTATTATCATTGTTATTATCATTATTAATATCATTATTGTTATCATCGTTTTATTATTTTTACTAGTAGTAGTAGAACTTGTCATTAGTATTATTTTCCTAATCATAACCGTTATTATCAATATCATTTCCTTCATTATAATAATCAGCCCCACCATTATCATTGCAAGTTTTACTATTGTTATCAAGATCAAATTCTTTTTAGTTGAGGCAGTTTAGATCTATTGACTAGATATTTCTTTATGACGAGTAGCATAATAATATCGAACCGGATGTTAATGATCAAATAAAAAAAAGTTTAATTTTCAGTTCAGGAACTTTATCATCTTAAAAGTACACTTTTCTCAGTCCCATTTTTTTACTTCCATGAAGAATTTGGTTTCATTCAATCAATTTTCAATTCCTAATTTTGTTATTCTCCACACGATCTGTTTCTCCGCTCATCTAGCCATGCCAAAGCAATCATCATCAAGAGGTGGCGCTAGACCATTCTTAGAACGATATTGAATTTAGCTGTCTTCGTACTGCAACTGTAGTCAGGCGCGGATCCATGAGTTTTATTTAGGGGTGCATTGTGTCCCAAACACATTTTACAAGCCTCCCCCCAAAAAAGGTCACAACTAAAAGAAAAATTGACAAGAAAAATCGACCCCCCAAAAAACAACAAACAAACAAACAAATATTTAAACAGCTAATCAATCTTTTCTACGGGGTGTGACTGGATTAGAGCCTGGTAGTAGTATAGTAGTAGTTGTTGTTGTTGTTGCTGTTGTTGTAGTAAAAGCAGTAGAAGAGTATAGAAAAGTAGAAGAAGGATAATAAGAAAGAAAGAAAAAGTAGAAGAAGACGAAGAGGAGAAGAAAAAGAAGTAGAAGATGATGATGATGAAGAAGAAGTAGCATACTACTACTAGTAGTTGTTGTTGTAGTAGTAGAAGTAGTAGAAGTAGTAGTAGTAGCAGCAGTAGTAGTAGTAGTAGTAGTAGTAGTAGTAGTAGTAGTAGTAGTAGTAGTAGTAGTAGTAGAAGTAGTAGTAGTAGTAGTAGAAGTAGTAGTAGTAGTAGTAGTAGTGGTGGTGGTGGTAGAAGTAGTAGTAAAAGTAGAATGTAGTAGGTATTTCTTCGAAGTAAACAAAACGAGAGAAAAAAACCGAAAAAACCATCAACACTCCAAAGTCTTAAAAGCCAGGGCCTGAATATTAAGCAAACGTAATAATAAAAAACGGAAGGCAAGGGAAAAGGAAAACGCAAGGAAAGTTAATTCCACGGGTTTAAACATTCATTTCAATGAATTAAACATCTGTACAGGTATTAGTGAAATTATTTAAATACATTACAAGTGGAGCTCCTCTGGCAGTCACACCTGCACCACGCGATTTAAAGGGGAAGTTCACCCTGAAGAAAACTTTGTTGCGAAAATAGCAGAAAAAATAGTAAAAAATATTGGTGAAGGTTTGATGAAAATCCGTTAAAGAGTAAGAAAGTTATAAGAGTTCAAAGTTTTGGATTTGTGACGTCATAAACGAGCAGCTGCCCCATCTGTTATGTAATATAACATGCATGAGTTTCAAATTTTGCATGGTTCCTGATGACTTAATTTTGTTTTCTATTCAAGGTCGGGTGTGAAATGATTTGTCTATTGATATACAAAAGGTACAGTGAAAACCATTTTCAATTTTCTGAGAAAATGACATTTCATTGATTTTTTACCATTCGCTATGTAGGAATGCTGCTCGCATATGACGTCACAAATCAAATAATTGAAATTCTAATAACTTTTTAATTATTTGATGAATTTTTCTCAAACCTTCGGCAATATTTTTTATTATTTTTTCTGCTGTTTTTACAATAAAGTTTTTGTCAGGGTGAACTTCCCCTTTAATAAAGCAGCAGTGTTGACTTTGAAAACTACTATAACATAATCATTCACAAAAAATACCATTAACATAACGATACAATACTACGTTCATTGACAATAAATGACATTTGACCTTGATCATGTGACCAAAGATTTGTCAGTGATACTTGATTACCTCTATACCCACATTTTATAAACTCTCTATATAAACGTTGAAAGCTTTGACAGCAACCTAATAATTACCTCCAAAATGGCCAAAGTTCAATGACCTAAAATGACCTTTGACTTTGGTCATGTGACCTGAAACTCGCATGAGATGTTCAGAGATACTTGACATTCTATATCCAAGTTAAATAAACTAGATCCATATACTTTAAAAAATAAGAATGATGATGGTTATTCAACAAATACCACAAACATGGCCAAAGTCCATTGTCATTTGCCCTTGGTCATGTGACTTGAAACTTGCACAGGATGTTCAGTGATACTTGATTACTCTTATGTCCAAGTTTTATGAACTAGACCAATACACTTACATAGTTATGATGGTAATTCAACAAATACCCCCAACATGGGCAAAGTTCATTGACCTTAAATGACCTTTGACCTTGGTCATGTGACCTGAAACTCGCACAGGATCTTCAGTGATACTTGATTTCTCTTATGTCCAAGCTTCATGAATCAGATCCATAAACTTTCAAAGTTATGATGGTAATTCAACAAATACCCCTAACATGGCAAAAAGTTCATTGACCTTTGATCTTAGTCATGTGACCTGAAACTCGGACAGGATGTTCAGTGATACTTGATTATTCGTATGTCCATGTTTCATGAATCAGATCCATATACTTTAAAAGTTATAATGGTAATTCAACAGATACCCCTAACTTGGCCAAAGTTCATTGAACCTAAATGAAATTTGACCATGGTCGTGTGACTTGAAACTCAGGCAGGATGTTCAGTAATACTTGATCAACCTCATGTCCAAGTTTCATGAACTAGGTCCATTATAATATATGGACCTATAGAAAAATATTATTTTCTAAGTTATGCTGTCATTACAAAAACTTAACCTTCGGTTAAGATTTGGTGTTGACGCCGCCACCGTCGAAAAAGCGGCGCCTATTATATAGTCTCACTCTGCTATGCAGGTGAGACAAAATCGACAAAGAGAGAGAGGGGGGGGGGGGGGATGGGGGAAGGGCATACTGATTAGAAAAAAAGAACACTACATTGTATAGCTAAAGAAACAATTAATTATCATATGACAACCATTTACAAGGTTTAAACGACTTTTACGGCTGGTAGTATTTATGAATAAGCTGGGTCTCTTAAAATAAATTTATTTTGGAAGAGTACTTTCCTTTCTTTTTCGAAAAAGGACATTGAAATGCATAATGAATTCATCTCAGATAACTTCAATAATATTACAAAAGTTCATATCCCATGTTCCGACGAATATTCGCATACCTACTGTTCACAACTGGGAGTTTAAGATTACCACATTCGTTCTCGTTTAGGAAGTTCATTCAAGTATTTCTCAAAGTTGAGATTTTGTTTGAATATTCGATAAGTTTTCGAAATGTGAGTTTTCAAACATCTGAGACAATAAATTGTCATTCATACGTCGGTCTACTACACCTTTGATCCACTTGCAACTAGTGTTCTAACAACTTACAAGTATTCCATAAATTACTCATTCCGAGTTTTTTTCAAATTTGATCTTTGCTTATTATAACCACGGAGAATGGTACAAATTGTGCTCAAATAACAATTTTATCTTAATGTATACTTTACCAGAAAGTGTTTCATGACCAATATGAACAAGGTGACACCAGGAGTTAATCATTCGACTTTTTATATATTTTTCTATTTTATGTCTCCCCAGCTAGCCAAGAATCACAATTTGCAGTTGTATTGTTCACATTTAAAATCTGTTTCTGAAATTTCATGCGAAATGTTTCTAAATCATTTACAGTACCACATTAACCCACAAATCTAACTTTCTTAAAGCAAATTTGATAAGACGAGTTGATCAAACAAGTTTAAAAGGATATTAATAGGCAGATCTAGATGATAAGATTTGTAAAATAGCCTTAAAACGGACATACTGTAGCTTTTCTTCATGCACTCATCGGAGTAAAATCGCATGAATGACTAAAACGCTAGAGCAAAACAATATATAGAACAGAAATTAGACAATGGGCGGTAAATGTCGAGCCGTGATTGGCTGTCAAAGTAAACAAGTTAGGCTTGGTACCAGCCGTAAATTGAAGTGAAGCAACTAAAATAACGCAAGGGTTCTTACGAACTCCTTTTGACAAGATTTGGATAAAAAAACTATACAGCACTCTTCTAGCTCGAAAGACCTGTTTTGACTGTGCCTTATACGAAATGTATCATTGAAAGTAGTGCCCAGGTAAACATAATGTATGACATGCGGATCACGTTTGTAACCTGCACGCAAGCCAGACTTAATTTCGGTTTATAGGCGGCTGACTTAGATTTAAGCAAATTACTGCGATAAAATTGCAATTAAATACCAAAGATGGATGGGTTTTACTGATTTACTGAAGCAAAATACTGAGTAAAATACTGTACATAAAATTCTGGCTTAAGTATCGAATTAAGTACCGCACCGCGAAATTAGTTTTCCCACCGCAGTTGTGGAAGCCAATATGAATATTCATGACTATAAGAGTACGCATGCACGCGCGTGGACTGTGGTCGTCGTTAACGTTAGCGTGCCGTTGCCACAAAAAAAACCCAGCACCCCCAAATTACTAGTACCCTTACATTAGTTACATAGGCCTTATTGGCTTAGATCTATATCTTGATCCAATTCTTAAACACTTATCCAACTGCCATTAATGACAAGAAAAAATACTAGAATAGGACTAGCCTAGGCTAGCGCAGTAATTTTATCTCAAATTTGGACCTGTCTAATGCAGACTAATGCCGTGGTTAACTCCGAATCGGTAAATTCCAAACGTTACGTTTAATTTGGTTAGACCAATTAGCTTATAGTATGTCTAGTCCATATACAAAACTATTGTCCTAGATCTAAATAAATTTATCTTAGATATAGCCAAGTCTCTAGACCTTGATAGACTCTGATCTACGCTGTATTAGCATGGAACGTATTCAAACATCAGGCACAGTGAGCAGAACATGCACGCAAACTGTCTATATGTTCAACGCACAGCTCGGCATTATATTGCAATAGCAGAGTAAACTCTCGATCTTGATCCCCGTCTTGATCAACAAAATATAATACATCGATCGGCAATTGTGTTACTAAAGTCTAGATCTAGTCCTATATACGGACTAGACCTGTTAAACCAAGGCGACCAAGCTCATTGGTCTAACGTCTACAAGTAAACGTAAAATTTGGAATAAACCAATTCTAAGTTAACCATGGCATTATTCAGCCGCTGGCATTATACACTCTAAACAATGAAGTGCTAATTTAGCTCTTAAAGAGCGTGTATAGTGACTGCACTTCGGAGTGCTGATTTGTCTAGTTCAATTTTGATCTAGACAAATCAGCACTCCGAAGTGCAGTCACTATACACGCTCTTTAAGAGCTAAATTAGCACTTCATTTTTTAGAGTGTATAGACAGGTCCAGATTTGAGATAAAGTTATATGCGATAGCCTAGGCTAGCCATAGCCTATAGCCTAGTATTTTTCCTGTTATTAATGGCAAGTTGATAAGTGTTTAAGAATTGAATCTGTATTATAGATCTAAGCCTATAAAAAAGGCAATATAAGGATACTAGTATTCCGGCAATTTGAAGGTGCTGATACATTCATGGCAACGCGAAAGACCACGCGCATGCGTACTCTCATTCTGATAACCCAAGTCATGGATATTCATATTGGCTTCCAAAACTGTGGTGGGAAAAATAATTTCGCTACAGGTCCAGAAGTACATACATACAGCCGGCAAACGGGTCAGATGAATAAAAAGTAGCTATTGCTTCAAGCACAAGCAATTGCTAGCCAAGCAAGAGATCATGTCTCAGCTATTGCTTTATTTTTATAACACATTGCTAGTTCTTGAACCCTTTTCTTTTCCTTTAGAAAGCAATTGTTACTGTGGGAAGGCAACTCACAGAAAAGGCAGGACTCAAAAGCAAGGGTGATGCAGTGCAAATTACCGTTTTTTCATACAACATCTTTTCCTAAGACGTGGTGTCAAACAAAGCTGTTTCTCAAAATCATAATATTTACTAGGAAGAAAACATGTACATGTAGGCTAGTCTACACATTAGAGTTGTCTCTATAGGTGCGTAAACATGATTATAAAACGAGAACGCCCTGATCAAGAAAACGCTCAAGCTGCTCTGATGGAGCTTGAAAAAAAAACAAGCATGTGCTTAAACACACAAGCAAAATGCTTTATGCATACTCTTTTTAGCAATAGCTTAATCGTCAAGGAAATGCTAGCAGTCAGTTAGCGATTGCTTGAACTTACTAGCAAAAGCATTTGCTCGCTCATTTTTATGCATACGGAATCAAGTATAAGTCAAATAAAAGCCTAGCAAAAGCAATTGCTACTTGTTATGCTTCTGACCCAATGATTGTAATAAAGCACATGTTGACACAAAAATGTGGGGGGGCGTAGTGGTGTCACTTTCTACAAATTGACCTAGCTAAAACGCTGAAAAGTTGATTATTTGCAAATTGTCCACTCCTCTCATTTTCTTTCCTCCTGTATCTATTTTAATTATATACAGTTCGTATCAAACAAAAGTTTACACTTTGAAAAAGCCCCGGGAATTAAAAAATATACAACATGTGGGTATTTTTTTCACATATGTTATTAGGTTTGGGTCTCATCTATCCAATGAAAGTAACAGTTTTGACAGAATGTTACACTCGAGTAAGCACTGTCCATTTTTGTAAAGCTCGCAGAAATCTGTTTGCGCAGAAATGCTCGTTTTCACGCTGTGTCAAGGGGTAAGGGCGAAATCAAAGTTAACTGGCGAAACATTTCTCATACATTTCCTTTGCACTTTTAGTCAATCGAAATAAAACAGATACATTCAAGCATTTTGTAACAATTTTGCCATCCAATTTGAAATTTCAACACCTGTTAGCACAACATTTACCCTGTTTGTGCCAGCTGGATCTGAGGACATAACTAAATCTGAAAAAAAAGTTCATATCAGACAACTCCAGCACTTTTTCACTAAGTTTTTATCATTTAAAGTGGGTTTACGTTTCATCTTTTATTTAATGATTATTTCTCCACACCTTTTCCAAGCTTGACAATGATTAACAAAATGAAAATCAAGCCTAAGCCATTTTATGTAAATCACAGCTCAGTGTAAAGCAAATATCGTCACGATGGCCTCGGTGTGTGGGGGAGTGGGGCGGGGCGCAATGCACTCTCCGAAATGTTTTGGGCAAGGAAACAAGTTAAAAAGGTATATAAAAGATATCTTCAAATCAATTTTACTAGCTAAATTCAACGTGTTCTTCATGATTAAGGTCTACTTTTATTCGCATAACTATTTCGAAGTTCTGCGCAAATCATTTTTCACTAACTTTTCAAAAGTAAGTGGTGCTCACTCAAGCAGAAATATTTTTCGACAGTTATATCGTCATTAAATGGATCTGTACCAATGTTAAGATGTGCAAAACCTTCAAGATATTGCAAATGTATAATTTTACAAGATTTTTTTTAAGTGTAAACTTTGTTTTGATACGCACTGTATATTTCGAAATTCGAAGATACATGTGTATAATTTCGATTTTGAATTATGTATTTGTTTTCCATAATAAAAGACATCAAATAGTAGGGGACATTTGATATTATGTCCCCATTTCCAAAATGGTAGGGGGACGCGCCCCCTGTCCCCTCAGGGATTTCCGCCCATGGTCCATGATGACAACCATATTTTTTCTTCTAGGATTAGATGTGACATCATTTGTCTGTTTATATACTGAAGGAACAATAAAAACATTTCATTAAAAAAAAAATGATAATCTATAGATATTTCTAATTTATGATATATGGAAAGCTGCTCGCCAATGATTTCATATATAAAAAAATAAACTTCTTATTACTTTTTTAATCTTTGATGGATTTTCCTCAAACCTTGACAAGTGTTGCTTTCATTTATTCTGCTCATTTTGCAATACATTTTCTGCTGGGGAGAACTTTCCCTTTCACCTTGATATTTCTTTGTTTTTCTTATTACTATTATGATCATTATTATTATCATAATTTGAAATGCAGCTGTATTCAATTCCTTCCCTTATCCTTGAATGCATGAATTTATTACACTTGTAAGACTTCTTATTCTTGTACAAGAATAAAGTAATTTGAGGTTCACAGGGCCTCATTTTTAGAGGCTTTACAAGATTACTAGCAAAGCTATTAAAAACTTTGTGTGTTTGGAGGTCACCTCCATCGCTACTGTTTTCTTTTTATTTTTGACCATAAACAATAAATGATGCATTATCAGGGCTTAACCAATATAGTTTATGACCAGCAATGAATTTTCACTCTGGTGCAATTATTAGATTCCGCCAGTGCCTTCTTCATTAAGGGAAAGTATAGAGTAAAGCCATCAAAGCTCAGAGTCGTAAAAATTTACCCTTACCCATTATATTCGTATACCAAAGGCATATTCGTATACCAAAGGTCACAAGACTCAGATCTTTCTTTTTAATTCTATTCTTGTTTTTTTTTTTTTTATTATTCCCCTCACTTCCCCCCTTTTCACTAATTAAAAAATCATGGAGAGGAGGCTGTCTCTGTCCTATATAGGGTCTTCCCTGTTTCAAGAAATTGTGTAAAGAAGTCCGTTAGGCTCTTACGTCACTGGCAGGCAAGGGTTTCTTTCCTGACTTTTCGCAGACGACGGGAACGGACCTTAACGACGGTAGTTGATTTTGGAAGAGACTTTTGGGCCTTTCGTAAGAGATTGTCCTGCAATGCAAGTTGTGTGACATGAGAATTCGTTTACCTTTCGCATCCACAACGGAAACATTCAATCTGCAGTTCGTGTGCGAAATTCTGGTTGCTATTCTGTACTGTGATAACAGCGGCATATCAGATTTAGGACGAGTTTCCAGAGCCACGTTTGGTTTCTCCTAGCACTCGAGATAGCCACGGGAGGGGGGGGGGGGCACTTCCATTGACGAGTGCATACCAGGCGCGACCAAAGAAACGCGTAAAACGGATCTCTTTCAAAATACTGAAAAAGTTATGTTTCGCCAGGAAAGCTACGTATTTACGGTCAAATTTGAGAGGGTATTAAAATACTAAAATGTGTTCTTTAAGGATGTACTTTTTTGCCCCAACACTACTTTTTAGGGCCCGATTTTTAGCGAGGTGTGGGAGGTGGGGCGGTACTAATCCCAACGGTAAGTAAAGGTAAAGCCGACGTCAGTGGTCAATATCTCTGTACTTGTTTAGGGGGTCAATTCAGGGAATATTTGCCAAGGGTATCGTTTTGTTTCCAACACTTGTTAAAGGTGGGGTATCACACGCCGACACTTGTTAAGTGGTGTATTTTCTGAATATGGAAAATACTTGTTTAGGGTACGTGCTTTTCGAAGCCCCATGGTCGCGCCTAGTATTCACTCGTCAAAAGAAGTTCCCCCCCGGGAATTTGAAATCTAACCCCCACGGGGCATATGTCCTTTACATTGTTCGCAAGAGTGCTTGCTGTTTGTGTTGGAGAAGCCAGCAAAAGAAAAAAAATCGGATCGTTTTCAGACAGACTTTGTTGTGCAGATATCAATGCATGCGAAATGGTTTATCTGGAGAGGTGAATATGACCCGCAATCCATCAACAGTCAATGTTAGATGCGACATCGATTTGATGGACTGTAAATGTGTAATGAATGCCTAAGCTTTAATTCAGCATTTTTTTTTTCACTTAATAAAATTTACTCGATTTGTTTGGGAAACCACTTTCTTATCACACCATGTAGGCCTAGGCGCTTCTCATGACATCTCCAGTCCGGGCGGGCATGCTGCGTGAGCAGTCGTACGTACCGTACGTGAAAGAACGGGATTTCTCATCTCACAACTTGTGGTTATACACTTGCCTAATTACATCTGGCAGGCAAAAGATATTCATTCGAGCCAACCATTCTCAATTTTTTAATTTGATATTGCTGAATGACATAATTGAATGGAAATGATTGGCAATCTAACACTGATTCTAAGAAGGGTAGATACATGTACTGAACTTCCTTTTTCCAAATTCGGAAGATAGATCACCACTTTGGAACTATTTTTTATTGGCCGAAGAATTAGGGCCATTTTACTGTCTCAAGTGATGACTTTGTTGTTGTTGTTGTTATCTTGGGTTTTGAGGCCCGTATCATTCAGATATGAATATGGGGGGGGGGCTTATTTTTATTTGGCAACCAGTCAAATCTGACTATATTTGACAGGATCAAATATTCAAATTTGAATATTTGATCCTGTCAGGTGTAGTCTTCATAAATGCCGATTTGTTTTTGAAAATGAGCCGGTCGAGGTACCCTATTCTGGTCAGATATGGAATGTCAGATATATATCCTATCCACTGGCATGACTGGTGGTAAACATTCAACCCTTGAATTTCGTTTTTACTTTTTATATTTTTTTTTAAAGTGCCACTTTAACACTCGAGACTATATGGGAAATGTCTTAGGCCTGTGATGCCTTAAGAATATATCGCTGTATGACATATACCTGTAGTAAAATTTAGCAAGAATTTTGCACACGAACCGCGGATCTAATGTCTCCGTGCAAAAGGTTATAAGCTCTTATAAACGTGCTTCTCCATATTCGCACAAGAGGTGATTGTTCGGCCATAATAACAAGACTGATTTTTTACGCAGATCTCAAGACTATGATGATGCATCGATGGGTGAGAAAACTATATTCAAATATTACTATTAGTAATGGATTTCATGAAATAATATTATTAGAGAAGTATGAGTATAACTACACTCTAAAAAAAAAAGTGCTAATTCAGCTCTTAAAGAGCGTGTATAGTGACTGCACTTCGGAGTGCTGAGTTTTCTCGTTCAAATTTGAACTAGACAAATCAGCACTCCGAAGTGCAGTCACTATACACGCTCTTTAAGAGCTGAATTAGCACTTCATTTCTTAGAGTGTAGTAGTAGTAGTAGTAATAGTTGTAGTAACTGAGTAATATAACAACGTGTGGGCTTCGTGTTCTAATGGTTACGACTCTCGTCTTTCAATGAGTGGGTAGTAGTATATTAGTCGTAGTAGCAGAAGCTATAATCATGGTAACCGTATAGTGTTGGTAGCGGTAGAACACTGTTAAGAAGACAAAGAAATTTTACTATAGGTTTGATAAAATAATCACTCGCAAATATATGAAAGACCTTTCGATTCTTTCAAAATCCAAATATAGTTTTTTTTTGTTATTTAACAGAGAGCTGCGTGATTTTCACAATTTTACAAATTGTAAATAGTATTTGTGTATTTCTCCTTTTGGATTTCGTTGCCGCAGATAATCTTTTCATTATTAAAGCAACGAAATAACTTAATTTAAATATTTTTTCCCATTCTTTTTAAACCTACACAGCAAAAACTGTGGTGTTAACCGGTGTACATAGAGGACTACACCAGTTATTTTACACCGGTGTTAAATTGGTGGTGTTAGTTTTACACCTATGGTTGTTACATTTACACTATTTGGTGTTATGTTTAATCTCCAGGGTGTTATTTTAACACCTCAGGGTGTGGTCCTCTATTAACACCAATTGGTGTCAGTTTTAACACCACAGTTTTTACAGTGTAAAATACCGCATTCAATTTGACCTTTATTTCACGCGATTCTTGCTTAGCTTCATCATAAACTGGCCAAGCCATGGTAATTTGAGAATATTACACCTCTCATATTAAAATAGGGACAAATCATTTCATGAACGATGCACTTATGATGGATCGGACGTACGCAATATAGTAAGGAATTTTCGTTTAACTTTCCACAAACAGACTGTCTGTTATAAAAACAGATTGTAAGAACGTACAGTATAATCGGAACCGTTCTCGACATTTTGCTGCTAATACCTGTGACCCCAACTAGCTATTTTTTTCAGCAGTGGGGAACTGATATTTTATAAAGGGGCACCGAAATAAATTTGTTTTGGGGTAGTCCTGAAGACAGAAGTTTAAGTACATTTTTTATTCTCACAAACGCAATTAGGTATCTAATAAGTCCTAGATAAATAATGCGAGCGCGAAGCGATAGCTGACTGTTTCATATTTCATGAAATTTAGACCTGAAAGAAAAACATATTAGTAGTGAGCTTGTTATGGTTTCAGACCGCCTCGAAGTTCGTCAATTCCAGGTATTCTCTGATCGGGAAATTTACCCCGATCAGAAAATGCCAGGTATTTTGGTAATGTGAAAGCAAACTACGCGTAATTTCCCCGAAAGATAATACCCGCTAAATGTGGGTACTTGACGAAATTACGAGAACTTTCGCAGGGATTTTTCCAAGGTCGCAGGTATTTTGGCGATGTGAAAGCAAATTACGGGAACTTTTAGCCCAGCGTGTCGTTGGGTGCGGCGGCGTGGGTGGCTGCTGGGCTAGTGATTTTGAATCTCGCGCCTTGCTTGCTTATCAGACCATAGTGCGCATGCTCGTAACTTCGGGAACTTATCCCGAAAGGGTATGTTTCAGGGCGGTATGAATGCAGGAATAATTAATGGGTAGTTTTCAGCCTAAGAAAGTTCTCGTAATTTAACGGGGATTCTTGTGATCGAGGCGGTTTGAAACCACCTAAATATCTAACTAAACAGATAATTAAAGTGCTAAAAATACATGAATAGGCCTACAGACCTGACAACTGGACATTTCAAGGATTGTTTGGGGAGTTTTATGAAGAGTATGAGAGTAAACGTATATCTCGCTAATGAAGTAATGCAAGAACTTGGGGAAGGGGTGATCACCAAACCATTAATCTTGATATAGAATATTATTTAACATAAAAATTGTTAATTTTTCGCAGCTCTTCACGTGCAAATTATCTATCATAATTTTTGGTATAGGCAAAATTGTGGATATATTTGTTCACCAGTATCTATTTTCTTTTAAAAACTTTAGCCTCGGTCAAGGAGAATATATATAGCGACCATGCCATTTTCTCAAGAGAGAAATGTATCCTAAATAACGACATAATTTCAGATCGCTTTTGACAATGTTAGAATTTACACTCCAATTTTACGGCATAGTTGTGCTTATATTCGTTACTTTAAAAAAAATTGCATGGTAGTCTAATGTCATGCTATAGTCGCAGAGCGCATTAATGTCCTTTGCATTTTATTTTTACGACGGAGCGTGTGGCAAAAAAAATTATAAAGTTCTAGTTATTTTTAAAATCTTTGATGGATTTTCCTTAAACCTTCCCCAATATATTCTTCTTAGTTTTATTTTTGCTACTTTTTACAATTCATTTACTGCTGGGGTGAACTTTCCCTTTAACCTTGATATTTCTTTGTTTTTCTTATTACTATTATGATCATTATTATTATCATAATTTGAAATGCAGCCGTATGCAATTCCCTCCCTTATCCTTGAATGCATGAATTTATTACACTTGTAATACTTCTTATTTTTAGGTTCACAGGGCCTCAGTTTTAGAGGCTTTACAAGATTACTAGCAAAGCTATTAAAAAATTTGTGTGTTTAATGGTCTACTCCATTACTACTGATTTCTTTTTATTTAGCGAAAAGAGCTTAACCCTGAAAAATGATGATGCACTTTAGGGCCTACCCCATATAGTTTATGACCAGCAATGAATTTTACCTAGTGCAATTATTAGATTCCGCCAGTGCCTTCTTCATTAAGGGAAAGTAGAGTAAAGCCATCAAAGCTCCAAGAGAGTCGTAAAATTTACCCTTACAGTAGTATAACAAAGGCAGAGCGAGGGTATGTTTATAGGGGGGGGGGGGACAAGATAACCTACACCACGTTGTTTTAGAGAAGTATATATATATACACAACAAAAAAAGTAAGTCCTCCCTAAATCAAATTGCTGTAAATTTTGAACGGAATTATTTTGAGATATGATACTTCGTAGGTAGTTTTCTACACTCATTAAGCAACTCCTAGGAAAAAATGAGATTGATCAGTTGACTCACGCATGAATAATTAAAGATTGAATTAAAAATGACCATTTTTGAAAGTCACAAGAGTCGTTTTTCAGATTGTGCAAATACAAAGTTGGGCAAAAGTTATTTTTAGGTGAATTTTATGGTGTTATGCTGTTTTACTATCCATCATTTAGCCACTCCACACACAATTTTGATATCGTATGTTCATGGTTGAGTGAGCACAACATGGGGGGGGCAGGGGGCCCCCACTTTTTTCCAAAAGCATGTACAAAATGTAAAATTGACCAAACGCTTGTGATTTTTTGCATGGTCAGCCCCCCCCCCCAACTTTTGGCTCAGCCCCTCCCCACACTTTGAAAAGCGTTCCGCGGCCCCTGTATTGTGACATATCTTCATAGGGTTTTTGGTAGTATCCTCTACAACTTGTTAGGTCTTATTAAAATTTGAAAATGTTGGTGGCTACCCCGTTTTTAGGCCCCTCCCCCATTTTTAAATTCTGGATCAACCCCTGATTTTTCCATAAATTAAACTGTTCATGAGATTTTGTTAGGAAAAGAATACATTGATGCTGTATAAAGAGTATTCATTCCCAAGTTTTCTAATATGCTCGCTCAACAATGAAAATGTTAAAAGTTCGAAAAGTGTGTGGTGATAGAAATGATGAATGATAAAAACAACAGCAATTAAAGTCACATTTTAAACCGAATTTGCCCCAAATATTCAACTTATTACCCTTTAAAATGAGTTTGTGACATTGAAAATACCAATTTTCCCACTTTGATTCGTGTTCACTCATCCATGAATAAACAAATCGATTTCATTTTTGCACAGAATTCTTCTCATAGGTTGATAAACATTACTGCCAAATGACATTGCTAAAGACAGCCTTGAAAAAAAGTTCCACCATATTTAATAAGGGGTTACTTATTCTTAAACATATGCACCCATAATGTACACAAGTTTATGAGAGAGGAAGTCAAAATTTTAACAAATATGAAATAAGGGTTTGTTTCATGGACGGTTTTTGTTACTTCTGCCAACAGTTACTTCGCACATGACTTCAGAGTAACACTATCGAAAAGGCGTGCACACCAAAATAACAATTCGATACGGCACAGAGTGGGGCCAAGGCCTTGAACTTTCTTCCCATTTGCATAATTTTCGAATACTGTGTGCTCACTGATGCATTAAACATCGGGATTTTCATAAAAATCAAATCAAATGAACCATGCAAGGAGGTTTGTGACAGATATCCCTTGTTACAAATTGCATTTTTTCCAATAACGTGAAGAAGAGCTAATCGCATTCCACATGTTTATTCAAGCGTGAATGCTTAATAAAACGGTTTTGAATCATTGAAGCATGTTAATTGCTCATGAACATAACGAAAAAAATGATAAAAGATCAGTTTCAGTTACCAAAATGACACAATACTTGCCTATGATATTTGAAAATCGTATTTTTTGTTTTCAATAAATGTTCATTGAACCGTGAAACGATGAATATTGTTGAAGATACTCTTCCCAAAAATAATTGTCATCATATTCGATCATTTTTATTGATAAAAATGTGTAAAAAAATCCAATTATAGCAAATTAGGACTTGTGTTTATTCAACCGTGAAATTTAGCCTAAAAAGTTGTATCGTCTTTTAGAAAGTACCTTTTACAAGCCTTCTGACTATTTTTCATGAAGAGAATGTGGAATCAGTTCCTATAAAATGGAATCAAAGTCATTTTGCTTGTGACTTTTGAATAGTGACATTTTTGCCTTCTTACGGTGCTCACTGAAGCATGACGTAAAATACGTCCGTAACATTTACTCAGATGGTAGCATATAAAATTACCTACACTCTCATGTATAAATATATAAAAAACTCGCATTGGTTCGGAAATTATTGATGTTTCTTCAAGGGGACTTACTTTTTTTGTTGTGTATAGATTCACATGACTCAGATCTATCTTTTTCATTCTATTCGTGCTTGTTTTTGCTTTTTATTATTCCCTTTGCTTTCTTCCTCCTCACTTTCGCCCTTGTCACTAATCATGCTATAGAGAGGAGACCTTCTTTATCCTCTATGGGATCTTCCCTGTTTCAAGGGATTTTTGTAAAGAATTCCGTTTGACTCTTACGTGAGGAAAAAGTTTAGTCGGGAATATAAACGTGCTTCAACATATTTTTCATTTTATCATTTCATTTATTTCACCTTCATGTGTAAAAACAATACAAACATATATTTACAAATCAAAATGTACAATTAAATTAGGAATCGATACATAAGGTGTGGACCCCTTAAGAAGCAAATAGCTTATCACCAGGGGCCCATAACAAGTATAAGATATGGAAAATAGTTACATAAAACAGGAAAGAAATGGTATGTACAACTTAAACAATAAATGTTACATCTACAGTATGAGACAGGACATTTAAACAAACAACAAAAGTTAAACAAAACATTTAAAAATTAATCTATTTTGAAAATTCAAGGGTGCACCTATAATAAAATAAATTGTTTATATTTATGAAAAAGTTAATCCTTTAGTTTTCTTGTAAAAGTAGTGGCTGTTGAGCATTCTTGAAAATCTTGTGATAAGTTATTCCATATTTTTGGACCATTAAATCGTAAGGATTGTTGAGATGTGGATTTACGTGCTAGAAATGAGCGATAATCTTTATTTTTGCGGGTTAGATATGTATGGTGAGAGTCATTTGTTTTAATGATGTTATTGAAAACGTCAGGAAGTGTATTCATTTTATAGTTGAACATAAATCTAGCAACACTGATATCTATCAAATCATTTATCTTTAAGATTTTTGAATTTAAAAACAGTTCATTAGTATGATAATTGAATGGAGCATTATAAATAATTCTTAGCACTTTTTTTTGAGAAATAACTAACTTCTTTAAATGTGACTAAAATGTATTACCCCATATGACATTACAATACGTAAGATGTGGCAAAACAAGACTATTATATAAAGTTATCATAGTATATTTTGGTAAAATAAATTTAAGTTTATGAAATATTCTAGCTGTTCTACTTATACGTGAACATATATCCTCAATGTGTGGTTTCAAAGAAAGAAACTCATTTATTTTTATTCCTAAAAAGGATGTATTATCAACCCTATTCAAATATATATGATCCATAAGGATTCTGGGAGGATTATCAGGTATTCTTTTGCCTCTAGATCGAAATATAATAAATTTTGTTTTATCAATATTCAAAGATAATTTGTTTGATTGTAACCATGAAATAACCTTTTTTTATTCAGAATTTAATAATGTGGCAAGGGAATCGTAGTTTTTATGTGATGAAAGTATATTTGTATCGTCTGCAGATAATAAAAATTTTAATAATGGAGAGCAAAATATAATTTCATTTATATAGAGGAGAAAAAGCAACGGGCCGAGGACGGACCCTTGCGGTACGCCATGTGTAATATTTTCAGAGGCAGATTTGACACTGTTGATCACTACATATTGTTTTCGGTCTGATAAATAGTTGTGAAACCATTCATAGGCCACCCCCCTAATACCATAATGATACAATTTTTTTTAAAGTATGGAGTGATCAACAGTGTCAAAGGCTTTGGACAAATCTAAAAATACTCCGATTGTGTAATTGCCTTTGTCAATTTCTTGCATTATGTAATCATGTATAAAGAATAAAGACATATAAGTAGAATATTTTATTCTGAAACCAAATTGTTGTGTACATAAAATATTATTGTAAGTCAAAAATGAACTTAATCTTTCAAAAATCAGTTTTTCTAATATTTTAGAAAAAAATTGTAATATCGAAATGGGTCGATAGTTGCATATTCTCGCAAGAGTTGATTGGAGAGCCATAATTACAAACTTAGATTTACGCGCAGATCGCAAGATTACATATTTAACTGGTTCACCATAATGCTGAACCGATGGGTGGTAAAAAAAAACTATATTGAATATTACTTATAGTAATAAAGTCTATAAACATACAAATTGTATAAACATTATACATTCTCTTGCTGATCCACTGCTTCATATATTTAATATATCATTGCAGCTTGGCAAGGTCCCAAAGAAGTTGAAAATAGCTAAAGTTATACAAGGGAGATCAATTAATTACTAGTAATTAACGCCCAATATCTTTTGTTAACTTCGTTCTCAAAAATTCTTTAAAGGATAATTCATAAAAGGACAGTTGCTTTCCTTAAAATAGTACATAATCAATTCGGTTTTAGAAAAAAACATAATGCAACTTATGCTATATTGGCATTAATAAATAAAATATCTACTTCTTTTGACAATTCTGATCATATCGTAGGGTTGTTCCTCGATTTCTTAAAAGCGTTTGATAATAATGAAATGCATTTATATAAGCTATCAAATTATGGTATCAGACGAACAGCTTAACAATGGTTTAGGAGTTATCTTACTGATAGAACTCTGTTACTGTAAATGAATCAGAATCTCCAACAAAACCAGTTACTTGTGGAATTTCACAAGGTAGTCTTGGTCCTCTGCTATTTGTAGTTTATGTTAATGATATGAAAAAAAGAGTCATCTCATGTTCTTTCATTTATTCCTATTGCTGATGATTCCAATATTGTCTACACACATCATGATCCACTATCTCTTGTGAGTACTATGAATGCAGAATTTTAAAAAAGTAAGAAACATGACAAACTAGAAAAAACTCAACAAACTGTCATGTCATTGAATCTGCAAAAACCAATTACATGCTTTTTATTCATTCATTGAAACATCTGCCGCATCAAATACTTTCAGATAATACTGAAATTTTAGAAGTGCAAACAACAGAATTGTTTAGGTCTTACTATTGATAACAAACTTGCGTGGAATGCTGATATCAACAATATTTGCCTAACTGTGGCAAGAAATATTGGAATCATCAACAAGCTTAATATGAACGTTCTTCCAGCACAGGCACAATCCATGTTGTATTGTGCAATACTTTTGCCCTATATCTTAATTATGGGTTTCTGGCATGGGGAAATGCCTTTCAAACGAGACCCAGCAAAGTCTTTCTACTTTAGAAAAAAAGTGTTGAAAATAATATGCAATACACCCGTTAAATCTCGTACGGATGAATTGTTTCGTTAGAAACGTATCTTCAAGTGACCTAGCTGTACCGCTTTCAAACTTTTCTAATTCATGTATCAGCTAGAGAGAAAAAGTGTAGGCTACCTATGGTCCTACAAAATAAATTTACGAGAAATAATGCTTTGCACTCGTGTTATGATAGATAGTCAAATGACTATCACTTATCTAAAAGTAGAAAGGTACTTTTTAAGCAAAACTGTAGTTTCACAAGACCCAAAATCTGAAATTCTTTAGACAGAGTAATAAAATAGGCAGCTAATCTGAACCAATCTAAATAATCAATGAAAAAATTCTTTTGAATTCTTACTGATTTAATCAAATATTTTGTGAACTTGATACTTATCCACGGTAGTGTTGATTATTTCAAAGTCAATGAATAATTTGTATAAAGTGTATATACATTGGTGTTATATTTTTAAGGGGGCACCAAAGTAAGTCTGATTTGCAAGCTTTAAGTACATTTCAGCTTTATTCTCACAAACACAATTAGGTATTTCATAAGTCTTGAATTAATAATGCGAGAGCGAACCGCTAGCTGATTTTCTCGTATTTCCTGAAATTTACACCTGAAATATAAACATTTTAGTAGTGAACTTGTAATTACATGAATAATAAACAGGATGGGTATCTAAAAAAAAAAATGCAAGCGCGTAGAAGGGGCATGTGTTTTACTCTCTCCAGGCATTTCATGTATTCATACGGAAGTGAGCCAAAATAGTGAACGAGGGAAAGTTTCATACTTTCAAGAGCGGTATTTTCAAATATTAGAGACCTAATATAAGGCATAATGAAATATGGGAGGCAATGGTGACTTTAATGACACCCCACCCCCTTTAAATGATACGTGGGAATATGGTGACCGGAACATTTTTCGAAGTGAATCATATTAGGCCCGTATTCTGAAGTCAGGTTTAATTTAGTCCACGGTCTAACTTTGTGCTAAAATTTATGGGAAGGCAACAAATTCAAATTCTATTCAGAGTGTATATTTCGTATGTTTACTAGTTTGTTACCTTTTGCTTTCATAATGAAAAAAAAATACTTCAAAATACTTCAGCTATCATTCCCAGACAAATATGAACATTTTGAGTTGCAAAGTAGTTAACAAATTGGATGCGTACCGTTAGGACTTTATGCCACAATTGGCTAGCCATAGTTAAACAACTTTATATCATATTTAGAATATTGGCCATAGTATTTAGAGCACTTATTATTATTTTTTTTTTCAAATAAAGCTACATACGTCTTCGTCATATTTGAATTCATGAATGGGATATCTAATATGCAGGTTGCAAATGAACATGACCTAAGGATCTCTTCTTCACTTTAAACAATGGCGTCGACCACGGGGGGGGGGCGGTCTCCAAACCATTAATCTTGACTTTAAAATACTATTTAACATATAAATTGTCAATTCTTTGCCACTCTCCAAGTGGAAATTCTATATTTTATTTTGTCGTGCGCAAAGCGCGCACAAAATTTTTGATATATTTTCATTTGTATCTGAATTATGGATCGACAAACCTTACTCTATATTACATGTTTTAAATAACTTCAGCCTCGGTCAAAGAATATTATAGCGACCGAGTCATTTTCTGGGCCATGCCAAAGGTTCCCCCCCCCAGAACCGCGCCTGCCCCCAACCCTGAATTTGCCAATGTTCTAAGGCATACAGTAGACGATAAATTGGGTGGTCTTCTCACCAGGCCAAGGGTTATGTTTGTCTACATTGAAATTATTTTCTATTATAAACCTTGCTTTTGGTTTGAAACATGTCCTGAGTGTGCATAGTTGACTTCCAAACTTGATTAAACTGACCGCGAGTTTTTCTAGTGTGCATATATCCGTTTACATTGACAATTGGCCCGAGGATTAGGAGAAGCGAAAAATAATTATAGGAAAACTCAAGTACGTAACGCTATGCCATGTGGCCACTAGGCCTCGTGGACACTCCGCGAAACATGGATACGTTCGGTTTCATTTTCCATTCCCTTTTTCAATACTTTAGTATCAAGTGATGACTGTGGCTGTTCTGGGCATTTTATATCCAGGTAAGAACACATTTTTAATAACTATTCGTTCATTTGTAAATATAATGTAGGCCTATATATATATATATATATATATATAACACAAACAAAATTTATACCAGACCGATCAAAACGATTGCATTATTTGCAACGACTTACCATGATGACCATTGGTCAGCTTTTTGGGTGTGACTGTATTAAATACGCATTGACAAATCGGCATTGACGGACGATACATGTTCGGTATTGAAGGTGTACTGCAGGCTGAAAATAAGAATATCACAATAATACAGTAAAATTCACCAAGCGGAAGGCTGAAAATTTCATAAAAGTCTGATAACAAATAAAAAAAAAAGATATTGAATTTCAAACGTTGGCATTTTTTTTATAATAATATTTATATGCACATCGTCATGAATATTCGTTTGTTGGTGGGTTGATGGCGTCATTTTCCCCCACTTTCTTTTTTTTTCTTACGTTACTATACAGTGCGTATCAAAAAAAAAGTTTACACTTAGAAAAAATCCTGTAAAATTTTATATTTGTAATATCCTGAAGATTTTTGCATGTTTTAACATTGGTACAGGTCCCTTTAAGCAAATGACGATATAACTGTCGAAAATTATTTCCGCTTCAGTGAGCACCACTTACTTTTGAAAAGTTAGTGAAAAATAATTTGCGCAGAGCTTTGAAATGTTTTTGCGAATAAAAGTGTTTAAACTGTTCATGAAGAACACATGGTATTTAGCTAGTAAAATTGATTTGAAGATATCTTTTACCTTTTTGAAATTGTTTCCTTGTCCAAAACACTTTGAAGAGTGCATTGCGCCCCACCCCTTTCCCCCACACACCGAGGCCATCGTGACGATATTTGCTTTACACTAAGCTGTGATTTACATGGAGTGGCTTAGGATTGATTTTCATTTTATTAATCATTGTGAAGCTTGAGGAAAGTGTGGAGAAACAAGTATTATATGAAAAATAAAATGCAGACCCACTTTAAGTGATAAAAACCTAGTTAAAAATGCTGGAGATGTCTGATTTAAACTTTTGTTCATATTCGATTATGTCCTGAGATCCAGCTAGCACAAAAAGGGTAAATGTTGTGCTTACGAAGTGTTGAAATTTCAATTTGGGTGGCAAATTGTTACAAAATGCTTGAATGTATCTATTTTATTTCTATTGACTAAAAGTGCAAGGGAAATGTATGAGAAATGTTTCGCAGGGTAAGTTTGATTTCGCCCTTTCCCCTTGACACAGCTTGAAAACGAGCATTTCTGCGCAAACAGATTTCTGCGAGCTTTAAAAAATGGACAGTGCTCACTCAAGTTTAACATTCTGTCAAAACTTTTACTTTCGTTGGATAGATGAGACCCAAACCCAAGATTATGTGTGAAAAAAATACCCACATGTTTTATATTTTTTGATTCCCAGGGCTTTTTCAAAGTGTAATTTTTTTTTTTGATACGCACTGTATATGAAATCAAAATATTTCTATACATGCGTGCATGCTATGCCTCCTTATATTTAATAAGTTGGAGCAATGAATATCGAAAGCATTAACGGGATGGTCCAGGCTGAAAATATTAATATCTAAGTAAATAAAGTAAAATTCACGAAGAAAAATGCTGCAAATTTCATTCAAATCGGATAACAAATTGCGAAGTTATTAAATTTTATCTATATTTTGTGAAAGCAGTTAAATGCACATTGTCATTGATATTTATTAGGTGGGCTAATGATGTCACATCCCCACTTTTATGACTTGCCTTTTCCTTATGTTATTACATGAAATCATAAAATTTTCATTTTTTATCCATGTATGAATGACGTGTCTCAATTACGCATACATTCGTAATTCCGAAGCTTCGTTATTCCGAAGGTTCGGTTATTCCGAAGGTTCGTTATTCCGAAGGTTCGTTAGTCCGAAAACGAAATGAGGTTCGTTAATCCGAAAATTAAATAAGGTTCGTATTTCAGAAAATAAAATTAATTCATTTTGGTAAGAAAAACGGTGTTGTCCTTGCAAATTAACAGGATATTATGCAATAATAGTAATAACGAACGATGATACATGTGTGTGTTGTGGCCAAAGCATGTATTGATTTAAGATAGGCGCCTGAATCTGACCAATTGCTGCCCAAGCAAATGGTTGAAAGATCAGGGGATTAAATGTGTTGGTTGCGTGCGAGTAACCTCTAGATAATAGAATTTGTATTTGAGGGGATGTCAGTTTTAAGAGCTTCTGCTGGTAATAAAAATAAAAACAATACTAATGATGATCATATTAATCCCAACGATGGTCATAATTAAAATGGTGATAAAGAATATGTTCATAAAATTTTATTGATCGTTACGCCTAGTGTTAACAATGTTAATCCGTTTTTCATGATTACAAAACATGCTCGGAATGTTTACTTTTTATGTGGGGCGTTGTGGCCCAGTGGAATTGTCTTCTGACTATGAAACAGAGGGTCGTAGGTTCCTTGAACAAGAAATCTATCCACACTGTGCTGCACTCAACCCGGGTGAGGTGAATAGGTACCCGGTATGAAGAAATTGATTAAATGCGTTCCTTTGGGCGCCTAGGCAACTAAAGCCGTGGTAATAATAATAGCAGGGCCCACTGGGAGAACAGTTTTCAGAACTGAAGTGGCTTCCCTTTGTAAACAATACCATTATTATTATTATCATTATTATTATTATTATCATGTCTTATTAGGCCTACATGAAATTTCCAAAGTTTGAGCTCGTGATTCGCTCGCAATATCTCACAAGGGTGCCCTTTAACAGTAATTAGATCCATAATTGACCCAAAAAATTCCAAACCACTTGCTCGCTACGCTTGCTCGCGAAAATAAAACCTAAATATAATCAATCAAAAATAAATTAAAAAAACTTTGCTCAACTTAATTACTACAAAACACACAACTTTACAGATGATAATCTCATGGTGAAAATATCCGTTTGCACCAAAATGCCCGTTTTGGCATATAAGTGCACCTTTTTTGGCTTTGACACCCCCCCCCCCCCACAGGGAAATACGTTCCGCCGCCCTTGGTTGAAACATGTATCGTCTTCATGGCTAACTGCAAAATTCCTTAACATGTCCCTTTTAGATCAGATCAGAGCTTATAATTAAATTTTCTGCTCGCGCTTCTTGCTCGCAGCTGTTATCTAGTTACATAGCCATCTTGTTTTGAAGATCACAAACATATTGCCCATCATATTTTCAACAAAAAATATAGCTCGCGCTTCGCTCTCGCATTATTTAAAAAAGGGCTTATGATATTATTACAAGTTTACTTTATTTTATAAGAATAAAGCTGATTATTGGCTATTAGGACTACCCTTTCAAAGAAACAAACCAACAAATATCAACTTTAAATTGCTGATCAGGGAAATTATGGGTGAAAAATTTTGCCCCCCTATTGGCGAAAGTTGGATCCGCCGGGGGGGGGGTGGTAGCAGGGGGCACTTGCAACCCAAAAAATAAATAACAACCAAAATGGTAAATTCTTTTTTTTTTCAAAATAAATACTCTTTTCAAAGTACATATTTTAGACTAATTTTCAGGAGAAGCTCCTAATAAAAATGAATTCCCCTCCAATACTCGCACGCGACCAACACACTTAATCCCCTGCATCTTTAAACCATTTGCTTGGGCAGCAACTGCTCAGATAAAATCGAAATTAAGCGTATGCTTGATCCGGGTGCCTATTCTTAAATCAATACATGCTTTGGCCTCAACACACACATGTATCATCGTTCGTTATTATTTTATTGCAAAATATCATGTTATCTTGCAAGGACAACACCGTTTTTGTTACCAAAATGAATTAATTTCATTTTCGGAAATACGAACCTTATTCAATTTTCGGACTAACGAACCTTCGGAATTACGAAGTGTAACCTTCAATTAGGATGAAATAAGTTGCGGCAAAAAATACCTAATGTATTTGATTAGTTGTCAATCCAATCGTTTTAGTTCTTGGTAGAACAATTTTGAATAAACCTGATTTCATATAATAAAATACAAAAGAAAAAGTGGGGATATGATTTATCTGCCCATCTAATGAATATTCATAAAGACATGCCTAGAACTGTTTCACCGGAATAATGCAAATCTTTAATATTCAATAACTTTGTTATTTGTTTCAGATTTTGTTTCAATTTTCAGCATTTTGCTCTGTGAATTTGACTCTATTTATTGATATATAAATAAATCCAGTCTGGACCATTCCTTTAAATCAAATGTCAATCCATTTTTACAAAAAAATTTGGCTGACAAAAATTGAATAAACAAAGTTTCATAAAATAAAATACAACAGAACACGTGGGGATGTGATATCAATTTGCTGGTTGCATTTTCATGAAGACATGCATAGAATTGTTTCACCAAAATAATGCAAATCTTTGAAATATCTTAACTCTGTTATTCCTTGTCCGATTTTGATTTTTGTTTCTTCTTTGTTCAAATCATATTATTTTCAGCCTGTAGTACCCCTTTAAAGGAGCCTATCCTTAAACAAGACCATTCTGATGCGAAAATGTCTTATATCCATATGTGTCCTAAAGATTATTTCTCTCTTTCTCTCTCTCTCTCTCTCTCTCTTGTGTATGGTGTTCTGGTTTGTCATTTTGTTTGTTTTTCTGTCTATTCTCATATTGCTTGTTGTTGTTGTTGTTGTTGTGTTAGTATGTTCAGCTTCAGTGTCCGAAAATGTAAGGGGTGGTTCTTGGGGCGGGAGAACGCATAATAATAATCCATTCATTCATTCAGTCTGCTTAGCTGTTTTTTACGTGATGTCATATTTTCTAATCATTCGGCTGCAAAGTCATCGAAAATGATATTTTCTATAAT
This sequence comes from Lytechinus variegatus, assembly GCF_018143015.1. Taxonomy (NCBI): domain Eukaryota; kingdom Metazoa; phylum Echinodermata; class Echinoidea; order Temnopleuroida; family Toxopneustidae; genus Lytechinus; species Lytechinus variegatus. The sequence goes on along the minus strand of NC_054746.1, from coordinate 27,419,925 downwards.
TTGTTTATGTCACTGTTCAGGTACAATTTATCTGCTATGATTATTTTTATATTTTTGATAATGAATTACCACCCACAACTGCTGTTTATTTGATATTATTTTATATGATATTTTCTAGATTATGTACGTATGAATTTTAATTGAAATTAATGAATAACAAAGATTACTACAAAACAAAAGTTATACACAATAATGTTTATGTGTAATGCTATATTGATATAAACGAAACCGATTTTAAACCAACCAAACATATGCCATTCCGGGATGCAATTTGAAGAAGGTATTCTCGCTGCGAGTGCAAAAGGGCATATAATTTGGAATACATGTATGTTCCATTATAAAATCGTAGTCAATTTGCTTCTAAAAGTGATCTATTGTGTAGTGCTGTCGATATTTGAAAACTAAATGCTCTGATGTATTTCATTCATTTTGTTCAATTTGCATGGCGATCGAAAAGGAATGCTTTTATATGTATAATAAATGCGTGCCTAATCGCAAATCATCGGCATGCTTCTTTCTAAATGGCATGGCAATGAACAAGAATATCAATGCATAATATGGTTAAGAGGGACCCTTTTAAAAAATATCGGTCGTAAAAAATTCGACCGTTATTCAAGACCCAAGAAATAGAACTACCAAGCCTTGATGATAAATAAAAAAAAAGTTATAAATAACTGAGTTGTATAGAGTAGTATGATAGGGAGTTTGATCACACAGCAACAGCGTTCCGCGTGACACCCTCCCCACCCCACCCCGCCACCTTGCACACATAAGTGCCATTCTATTATATTCATCATGTGTACTGATTTTGATTTCAATATTGATGGAATTTAGGGATATGCATTGGATATTCATGCGATCGACACATGACCTGTCCATCAGCTTTATACAAAGATGGGTCGATTGTAAGGAGCTCAAGAAGGATGTGGAACAATTCTTATGATACAGACATCGCCAACTATATAATGAAATGCCACACAGGTACGTTTTTTTTATTGTTTTTTTTCATTTATTCTCATATTTTAAGGAGTTATAACGCACACATCTAAAAAAAAATAGTCAAACGTATTTTTCAGGACCCTTGTGAAGTCCTCATCGGTCCATCCCCAGTACACCCTCACACGCACACACACCCACATATCCGCCCATTACACGCACACCATCACACACCCAAATGCATCTAGGCATTCAGCTCGCACGTTCCCGTACCCCCACAGCACACCTTCGCATAAACAGTATATTAATATATTGTCTTGACTATAATTGTGTGAATTTTTTCGGCTTGGACATTCTTGTTTTTAAAATAGGTAATGCCTGTTCGAACAACCCCTGTCTGAATGGAGGCTCTTGCGTGGAAGATAACTTTGGGTCATATTACTGTTACTGTGAGCGTGGCTTCGACGGGAAATCATGCGGTAAGTACTTTCTCTTTCGGGGGATCCTTCTATTATGAAAGGGATAACTAATAGCTAAGATGAGAAATAATGTGATCGAAATTTTAAAACTATTTTTTTTTGTTAACAGTCCTCTCGAGAAAGGGAAGGATTCAAGTAGAAACTATAATTTCAATTTTCAATCTGCAAGGGAATGTTCAAAGATATATAATTCCGGGAAAGGGTATCATTTACGTATCCAAGGAACATGAGGTCAACTCCCGACGGATATTAGGCGAGTAGGGCCCATTTTACCGACTCCATTGGATTCATCAAATCGATTGCAAGGGATTCGTTTTTTTCTAATCGTAATTTTTTTTTACTTAAGGATCATTGGAAACAATAGACAACGAAAGATAATAGACCGGGGGCTGGGAGAGTTTATTTAGCTGATCGGGTACATAAGGATTGATGGTCCTATCATGTTGGCATGATATCAGTGGTAAAAAAAATGTGTTGCCCAGAGGACCCCATTTTTCTTGGCCATCTTGGATTTTTCATGAAAATCAATTATTTCATAATTTTGCACAAACAATAGGAAAATATTAAACAAATACGCATGTTCATAATTATTAAGATAGTAGAAATCGATCGCAGTCGTTTTCTGAACAGTCTGGTTAATATTCTTTTGAAAAATATTAGAATTTATGCCAAAATTTTCATTTTTGACTCGATGGCCCGAATTCACAAAGGTGGTTTTGAGGCAAAGGACGTTTTTGATATAATAATAAAGTCACTTTATTTTTTCTAAACCACCTTGAAATTAAAAAGAAGTTTTTTTAAAATATCAGCTACATATAAAAGATGCTGGCACATCAACGCCTACCCTCTTCAGTTTCTCCAAATTGGCAGATTTTTCCCATAAATTGGTAGAATACGGGAAGGGGGCTGGTGACGTCAGGAGCCCCCTGAGGGGGTAGGCTGCTATGTGCCAGCATAGCAATATAGAAGAAACATTTTTTGCCTCAATGTGGGCTCCCAATTTGCAGATTTTCTAACAAAAAGGTAAAATACAGAAAAGGGGTGGGTAATTTCAGGAGCCCCTGACGAGAGTAGGCTTTGCTGTATCAGTACCTCTTTATATGTAACTGATAGAGGAAAGGTTTTCCTCTCCATGTGGTTTTAAGCCAACGAAATTGATTGCTTTTTTAGCAGAAACACCCTTTACTCTCAGAGGGGGCTCCAAATTTGCAGATTTTTCAATTAAATTGCAAAATACGGAAACAAAGGGATGGTGTTTTCGGCATCCCACTGAGGGGGGGGGGGGGTGGCTTCCATTTCCAGTAATTCTTGTAACAGATACAAGAAAGTCTACTATTTGTCTTCAAGTGATTTAAAACAATAAAAGTTGTTTCAGTACATAGTAGAAACACTTTTTCATCAATGTTGCTCCAAAATGACGAATTTTCCAAGAAATGGGCAAAATACGATAAAGGGGTTGGTGACATTTCTTCTGCTTTTTGGCCCCCTTCGTTCGCATTTTTGTTTTTCATACTGTATTATCCCTATGCGTATCAAAAAAAGTTTACACTTTGAAAAAGCCCTGGGAATTAAAAAATATACAACATGTGGGTATTTTTTTCACATATAATCTTGGGTTTGGGTCTCATCTATCCAATGAAAGTAAAAGTTTTGTCAGAATGTTACACTTGAGCGAGCACTGTCCATTTTTGTAAAGTTCGCAGAAATCTGTTTGCGCAGAAATGCTCGTTTTCATGCTGTGTCAATGGGAAAGGGCGAAATCAAACTTACCCTGCGAAACATTTCTCATACATTTCCCTTGCACTTTTATTCAATTGAAATAAAACGGATACATTCAAGCATTTTGTAACAATTTTCCACCCAAATTGAAATTTCAACACTTAGTAAGCACAACCTTAACCCTATTTGTGTCAGCTTGATCTGAGGACATAACTGAATCTGAACAAAAGTTTATATCAGACATCTCCTGCATTTTTTCACTTAGTTTTTATCATTGAAAATGGGTTTATATTTCATTTTTCATTAAATACTTGTTTCTCCATACTTTTCACAAGCTTAACAATGATTAACAAAATGAAAATCAAGCTTAATTTGTGTCAGCTGGATCTGAGGACATAACTGAATCTGAACAAAAGTTTAGGTCAGTGTAAAGCAAGTATCGTCGCGATGGCCTCGGTGTGTGGGGGAGTTGGGTGGGGCGAAATGCACTCTTCGAAGTGTTTTGGGCAAAGAAACAAGTCAAACAAGGTGGAAGATGTCTTCAAATCAGTTTTACTAGCTAAATTCTGTGTGTTCTTCATGATTAAGGTCTAATTTTATTCGTATAACTATTTCAAAGTTCTGCGCAAATCATTTTTCACTAACTTTTCAAAAGTAAGTGGTGCTCACTCAAGCGGAAATATTTTTCGACAGTTATATCGTCATTTGCTTTAATGGATCTGTAACAATGTTAAAATGTGGAAAAATCTTCAGGATATTACAAGTGTATAATTTTACAGGATATATATATGCACACGCACACACACACCCACACACATACACACACACACACATATATATATATATAAACATATGTGTGTTTATGTATATATATATTCTTTTCTTGTAGCTCCGTATATTTTTCGATATACATGTACTTTCATGGGCAGAACTGCGCATGCTCCCTGACTTGACAGAGATATCGATCATCCGCAAAAAGCAAATCAAGTAAAACACAAGCTCTCGCCAAAATTAATGCACCGACAGTCTGAAAAACAGTGTGGAATTATAGGACCCCATTGGAAATAAGCCTTTCGGCTTTCATGGGCTATCCTGTCAAGGTATTCTTCAATTTCATTGTAATCTCTTGTGATATTCTTGACGAATAAAATCAATCAATCAATCAATTAATCAATCACTTGAGTCTACATTACAATGCAGAAAATCTAATTCCGACATTCATACGGGATCCTTTAATTTGGAACAATTATGCTTGTTAGAAAATATATAAATGACGTCTTTGGTCGTTGCCATGGCAACGGATTGTTTTCTTGAAAATAAAATATATTCCCTTATAACTGTAGATAAACATAATATGAATGCCCCAATCTTACAGCTTTAAGCTTCCAATTTGATGAATAATAATTCTTCTAGAAATTCAAAGTCATCCCAATTGTTGAAATTTTATCACTGCCATGATAACGGCTTATCCCCTAGAAAAATAAATATTTTGATTAAAAAATAATGTAAAATCTGAAATTGTTCACCTTTTCCCCTTATATATCGGTTCCGATCTAGGAAATGATAGTTGCTACCCATGCAAAAATAGTTAATAAAAATTTCAGGCCGTTACCATGGCAACTAAATAACCCATAACTTGGTGAAAGTATGTTGCATGTTGTAAAAACATATTGATGGAAGATGAAAATCACTTAATACATATGTAATTTTTGACCTACAACTAGTTCGCGTTCTGTATGATCCAATTAAATGATAAGAATCATTGTTGCCTTAGTAACACTTTAATTTGACCATAGATATTGATGTTGCAAATGACTTGTTGTCATGGTAATGGCTCATTTTTCCCCCAAAACAATACATTTAGAATCTGATACGGGGGATAGGGTTTCCTAAGGACGCTGCGTGAAAAATAATAAAAAATCTACACTTTTAGATTCAAAATATGTACGGGGGGGGGGGAGAACTAGGTCGTTGCCATGGACGATACCAAGTATAAAATCATCCCTCGTGCAGGTCTATTTCATCGAGGCCAAAGGCTGAGGTGAAATAAATTTGCACTCGGGAAAATTTTATATTTGTCGTACAAATGAGTGAGAATCCTAAATATTGTACAATTTGTACAAATTTTCATTTACAGACATACTTCCTCAAGTTCTAACCAGATCGAATGGCGGAAAACAAATTTCGCTCGCCAACGTGTCAGATCTCTCGTTTACAACTTTATTTACTACCAACGATTTAGAAATTATAGACTTCGTGTTCGATGAGACGAACTCCACGATATATTTTGCTCACAGCACTCTCTCAAACTATTACAGCGCACATATAAGGATGACCACCGGAATCAATACTTCAGTTCTTATTTTCGAAAATCCATTAGGTACGTATGATGGTTGGCGATTGTTTCGTTCCAATTTATTCCACAAATCCTTTTACTTTGATCGATCCTTAACATAAACCATTTTGAAATATTTGTGTTTTCCACGTTTCAAACGACGTTGCAGATTGAGAATTCGATTAATCAACTTGTTCAATTATTGCTTTCCCTGTGGTAAAGAGTCTCTGTGATAAAGTAAGAAAAATGTTGGAAGGATAAAGGGCAAAAAGATCGAGACGCAGATGTGATGGGGAGGGGTAGATGTGGCCCGTCCCTGCCCCTTTGCCTCTACCCCCCCCCCCTCTCCCTCTCTCTCGCTCTTCTACACTCACTGCACAAACCTTATTTATCTCAGAAGTGCTCATTTGGAAAGGTATATGGTGTGGAAAAAAAAATCAAATCTTAGGTTGTAAAACTCGCTTTAGGCCTATTTCAGTGCTAATCGGTTAATAGGACATCCTTGCAAGATGTTGCAAGCGCGAAACGCAATGTTAAACTTTGGACATTTATTGTAATAAAATATTAAATATATATATATATATAAACATATATATATATATATTGTAAAGAAATGGATGAAGAGAACAATGGTAGGCGTAGCTTAAATCAAGGTTCCCCAGAGCTATCTACCCTTTGGAAAAATTGGTGATGCCGAAAAAATGCCTCTGCCGGAATCGAACCCGTGGCCCAAGCTTTGAACGCCGGTGCCTTAACCACTAGACCTTAGAGACTGTTAGTAGCTAGGGCGAGCCCGATCCGATTGACCGTCAGATAGACAGATTTTCGACACTATCCCAACTATATATTCCTTTGTCGGGTGAAGGTGAGTTTCGAACAATGACAAGCCGGATATATAAACCAGAAAAGTAACGCGTTAAGGGCGGAATTTAGTGTCTCATGAATGGGATACATATCTCACCAATCGAATAATGCGACCTTAGCATTTGAGATATTCCAATATGAAAACGGGACATTCTAAATATTTTTTAACCAGGAGCAGATCTTACTAAACATTATTTTTTATTAATACGAGCGTAAAGAGCGAGCTAAAACTTTTGTGATTTTCTAAAATAAAATGCATTGTTTTACTTAAATTTGTATTTCATAATGAAAAAGGGCACATTTTATTTGTAAAAAAGGGCATTTTCTATTCTCAGCATTTTGTTTTAACCAAGAACAGAATGAGCTCCTTACAGAACAATAATTGATTCGAGCACGAAACGCGAGGCCCTCCAACCTGAATACTGGACATTCTAACCATGCTTGTAGCCATGACCAGGATGAGTACCTTACAAAGCATTGATTGATGCGAGCGCCAAAAAAAGAGCTTTTCTATTCTAAGCATTTTTTAAATAAACTAGGAACAGAATGAGTGCCTTACAGAACAATTATTGATGCGAGAGTAAAGCTCGAGCTAAAACACCTGTGATTTTTTAACCTAAAATGTATTGTATTTTAATTCGAAATTGCTATTTGATTATGAAAAAAAGGGCACATTTTATTTGGAAAAAGGACCCTTTCCATTCTCAGCATTTTTAAACCAGGAACAGTATGAGTTCCTTACAGAACAATAATTAATACGAGCACGAAACGCAAGCCCTTCCAACCTGAATACTAGACATTCTAACAATGCTTGTAACTATGAACAGGATGAGTACCTTACAAAACATTAAAATTTATTATTTTTGTACTTCATTTGAAAAAGGACACTTTTTTGGGGGGGAATTGCCCCTCAACCCTGCAGCCCCCCCCCCCCCGTTCAGCCGCACGTCAGTAAAGCCCAACCCAAAATAACACCTCTCCTCAAATATCGCCTGTCAAGAAAGAATATGATACATGCCTCTTTTTGTGTAATGTTACCGATAATTTCATATGTAAAAATCATTATTTTACTTGAACTTAAGACCTTCTGACATACTTACCAAAAACTTCATAAGAGCTTTATTTTTGTTAATTCATTTATCGGAAGCCTTTGTTTTTGCATTTGACCGCAATATTTTTTAGAAGCGTAATAAAGTTTTAAGTGCCGAAAATACGAATAGCTGTGAACGTAACCGGGCACGTTTACTTTTGCAATATTTGGAAAAATATATTATATATAAAGAAAGGAAAATCAAAATACATGTTTATTATTTAGACCGGGGTCCCTTCTTGCAAAGAATTGCGATTGATCAAATATAGAAAGCCAGCAAATCCAACATATAAAATGCATGTCTGTAAAAAAAAATCTAGATATGAATGTGTATCCATAAATTCATTGATTTCTTGACAATTCGATGTGTTCTCTTTTGTTTACAAAGGACATTTTGCAAATTTCCTGTAGAAAAAATTATGACAATAATGGATTTCCATAGAGTTACGATCGATGGATCAATCGTAATTCTTTGTAAGGCGGTGTTCTGTTCCCGTTACCATGGTTACATAAAACTTACCTTAATAAGAATAGCTTTGATATTAAACCAACCCTTCATGGAATACTGAACTGTGATTGGTTGTTGATTACATCATTGTACTCAACAACCATTTCAAGCCAGTACTAGATGATGAGTTATTGTAACTAAGTTACTATCATAATAATTGCAATATAAGGGTCTTGAGTCCCTTAATTGGAAACAAATGTGTAAATTTTTACTCAAACAATACCAGTGCCATTGGGATCTGCCAATGTAATAGCCGTAGAAGAGAAAGCAAACACCTTTGATGTGTTTATGGGAGAGGAGAAAGATCAAAGACAAAATGGGACAATTCTCTATCGAATCAACCCCTATATTATTTTTTAATCTGGTGGAGATTTTTTTTTACCTGATTGCTAAGAAAGTATGAATGCTTGTAAGCGAGCAACCAAAGGGCACTATAGTCATGATAGTGCATCAAGTTGGAATCGCATCGGGTCATCGGAATTCGAAACATCCGCTCCTACTGAATGAGCTATCGCGCATCCAATCTTGGATCCGCCCTTCGGATCTAGCGATGAAAAGAGTGTCTTAATAGCATTAAAAATGCATTGGTAAGAATTTTACTAATTTTATCACACTTCATCTCCTTTTCAGATTATATAATTGGCTTGGATATTTACTTTGCCGATCATTCACTATTATGGGCTTCGAATAGAGACCTAAAAAGGATCAGATTGCCATCACGTCATCTCGATCCGATTTCTCGTGATGATATCGATATCGATAAATTTCCCAGCAAAGAGACGAAGCGATTTGTAATAGACCAAAAAAGAGGGTGAGATAATCAATACATTGTAAATATTTGGATTGCTGAACGATTTCTTTTATCGTTATACCATTATTTTTCAACAAATTATATTTACCGATCCGAATACATGTACGATAACCTAGCAGAACGTGTATAACGTAAAATGTGACCTCTACACTGTTAAAACTGACACCAATCGGTGTTAATAGAGGACCACACCCTAAGGTGTTAGAATTACACCCTAGAGATTAAACGTAACACCTAAGAGTGTCAATTTAACAACAAAAGGTGTTGTAATAACACGTATAGGTGTAAAACTAACACCACCAATTTAACACCGGTGTAAAATAGCTGTGTGGTCCTCTATGTACACCGGTTAACACCACAGTGTTTGCTGTGTACAGTGCTTATAAAAAAGGGACCGATTTGAAAAGTCTAAAATCATGATCTCCATATCTTGGTGTCAATAGGTGCTCTGAAGTCTTATCCTTCAAATGCCATTAAAATAATTTAGTTTCGCTCATGCTTGAGCGAATGCGGAATGTTTTTGTCTGGGGTTAAAAAAGGAGGCTTGCGCCAAAATGGCATAAAATGATAAATATGATTGTCGGACTTCTTGTTAATCAACAGACTTCCTCTTAACCTTTTCAATATCTTTGCCATAATTTTCGAATTATGCTGTGAAAATTCATTTCCAAATCTACTTATTTGCTTGAATAGATCTGTTGTTCCTTTCTAATATTTTCTATTTAAGCTTTGAATATTCCTTCTTTAGGCAAGAACAATTTTTTAAAAAACCGAAGTATGGAAGAGCGTGTTGTTTATTTCAAACCCTTTCATTGTGTGTTACAAAGGTTATGGTGCCTTTGACAGTGGTATACTGATGGGTGGGGGCTCGGGGCGCCCCCCCAATAAAAAAAATCATGACCAAGAAAACAAACGATGGAATGGAAAATAACAGAAAACATAGAAAGTAAAATATGATATCATTTTCTGAATATTATGTCAAAATCACAAAGTTGGATATTTTAATTAAAAAGTGGAAATTTTTGCCTGCTCTCGCTTTACAATTTTGTGATGAATTTTACCCGATCTGCCATATCTTGCTCCTTAAGAATTGACTCATTGCCATTGTAAGACGTGAATCCTTTCCTGTTTGTCCTGTCAAGCACATAATTAAACTTGGTGAAGGATTCAATAACCCCTTGAAAATAGGATTCATGTATTTTATAGGTACCATAACATGATTTGTTTTACATAAAAGGATTTAAATAATTACAAATTCTCCCAATTAATAATGCAACTCTTCTTACTTGGGTTGGCAGAAAGTCTTCTTTTTTTACTTGCGAAGGAAAATTCAAAGGTAAAAGAAGTATAAATGAAAAACAAAATAATTCAGGTAAATAAATACATTTGTAAATGTAATTTGACTGCATAATTCGAACATTATGGCAAAGATAATGAAAAGATTAAGAGGAAGTCTGCTGATTAGCCAAAAGTCTAATCATCAAAATTTCTCATTTCTGCCATTCAGGCACAAGCCTCTTTTTGAACCCCCTATTAAAACGTTCAGTGTTCTCTCAAGCATGAACCAAATGTATTGTTTAAAATTGGCACTTCAAAGATAAGAGCTCAGAGCATCTATTATAACATCAAAATACAGATAAAATAATTTGAAAAATTTTTTTATAGACTTTACAAAACTGTCCCGGTTTTTTTTATACGCACTGTATAGAAAAACAAAGTTCGGGGATTTGGCAAGGATTAAAACAAAAAAACATGCTTTTTGCATCATTTCCTTGTTGTCATTCTTATCTTTTTTTATTGATTGTGTAAACCGAAAATGCATTTACATTATTCAACTTCCTCAGCAAGACCACTACGTTCTTAATATAGAAGTATGGATTTACACTAAAGATTATATAAAATGCGATTAGAAAATTCAGCTGATACCCCTAAAAAATAATTTCTCCACAAAAAGTAATATAGAAACTCTGCTGGACATAGCCAACTGAGACAATGAGCCAAAATTTGGTGGGGGACGGGGATCCATTTCGGATGGCAACCAGCTATTGTATTTTCCAACTAGTATTGGTTTCCGTGTTTATATTTTTGTATCATAAACATAGAGTACTATCATGTAGCGCATTTTTATCCAAGGGTTCGGTTGGTTATTTCCTATATCATTTTATTTCCTTTTTTGTAGGGCGGTTGTATTTGAGGGGAATCTTTGGCTGACATAATACCGGTGGTGCGCTTTCGCGGGCCGCCATATGCCCTGTCAGTAGACCATTAACTATCATATTTTTTTTAGACTACTTACATGATTTAAATTATCTCTGCCTATCGGCTAGGTCCATGGCTCGATGGAGTGAATTGCAACTACCGAAGGGCATTTTTAGGGGCACTTTATAATCGCCTAGCTCGTCAGTTTTTTCTTCTACGTTTACCTGGGCAACTATCATGATTAATCATGGAATGCATTTATCATCCGCTCTATACATTCATGGAAAATGTTAATAATCTGAAATGCATTTACAATCTTATTTGCTATAAAATGTAGTTTTTTAATGATTTGAGAATAAAGACATTAAAAATTCGAACCCCAGATCCCCCTTCCCGTTCAAGAGGCGGGTGCCTTACCACTGAACCAGTCTAAATTTGATTTGCATGTCTCCTCTCTCCTCTTTAAACTAGATACATGTACCTTTTGTCAGCGGAGGCAATACATCGGAAAAATTTGGAAGATTATCATGGGGGATATACTGTGCTTACAGATCGCTTGAATAACTTCAAGCCAGATGAAGCTAGTTTAGATGAAGATGGTAAAAATATATGTTGTACTCATTTTTAGAATATTTTAGAAAAGCAACACAGTGTTTTGTATTTTTTGTTTGGCATATACTAATTCTAATGATGTTATAAAGCAAGATTTATTGCTTTAAAAATAGCGTAGCAAAGATTAGACAGTAATCGGCCATCGTTGTATAACGACACAGCAGTCCTTCTTAAAGATCCCGTCCATAGCCCCCCCCCCCAAAAAAAAAACAGAAATTGACAAATATTGATCCACAGATTAGTGTAAGATGTATCAGAGCAAGAAATATGCCCCAAACATCATTAAATTTGATGTTATAACAACAGCCTTACTTCGAAGCTGTTCAAAAATCATAAAGGTCTTTCAAACCCAATAATTTTCATTTGTTTTGGTCTCATCGTTTTTCCTTGAGATATCAAAACCATTACTAAAATTGCACGATTAGGACTCAAGATAATATTTCAAAGGTCACGTGACATTTTTTACGATAAAGGGGTGATATATAAAATTGAAAAATAATGGGAGGGTCGTGACGCTTTTACAGTGCGTATCAAAAAAAAGTTTACACTTTGAAAAAGCCCTGGGAATTAAAAAATATACAACATGTGGGTAATTTTTTCATATATAATCTTGGGGTTGGGTCTCATCTATCCAATGAAAGTAAGAGTTTTGACAGAACGTTATACACTTGAGTGAGTATCGTCCATTTTTGTAAAGCTCGCAGAAATTTGTTTGCGCAGAAATGCTTGTTTCCACGCTGTGTCAAGGGGAAAGGGCGAAATCAAACCTACCCTGCGAAACATTTCTCATACATTTCCATTGCACTTTTAGTCTATTGAAATAAAACGGATACATTCAAGCATTTTGTAACAATTTTGCCACCCAAATTGAAATTTCGACTCTTAGTACGCACAACATTTACCCTTTTTGTGCCAGCTGGATCTGAGGACATAACTGAATCTGAACAAAAGCTTATTTCAGACATCTCCAGCATTTTGTCAGTAAGTTTTTATCATTTAAAGTGGGTTTACATTTCATTTTTCATTTAATACTTGTTTCTCCACACTTTTCTTAAGCTTGACAATGATTAACAAAATGAAAATCAAGCCTAAGCGATTTTATGTAAATCACAGCTCAGTGTAAAGCAAATATCGTCACGGTGGCCTCGGTGTGTGGGGGAGTGGGATGGGGCGCAATGCAATCTTCAAAGTGGGCATGGAAACAAGTAGAAAAGGGTAAAAGATATCTTCAAATCAATTTTACCAGCTAAATTCTACGTGTTCTTTATGATTAAGGTCTACTTTTATTCGCATAACTATTTCAAAGTTCTAAATTTTACAGGGTTTTTTCAAAGTGTAAACTTTTTTTGATACGCACTGTAGATCATAGGGCATGTCGTCAAGATGTTAAAGCACCTGAAGTCTTTTTTTATACTGCATGGTTTATATTTTTGTATAGTTTTATTTTATCAGATTATGTTAATAATATGTGACTGTGTTCGATGTAACATTTTGTAAACGCTATGATACAGATTTGAAGTGTTTCTGAAACAGGTTTCTTTTTCTTAATATCATCATCATCATTATGATTATTACTATTATTGTTATTGTTACTATCATCATTATTATATCACAAAACCGCGGAGTGTTTAAGCAAAAACAACAAGCAGAACACTGGAAATGTCATCAAAATCGGATGTAAAATAAGACGTTTTAAAGTTCCGCTTAACTTCACAAAATAGTTATATGCGCATCCTGGTTGCTCTGGAAATGAGGTGACTGATGACGTCATCCACTCACTATTTTGTGTTCTATCATAAGAAATGCAAAATATTATCATTTTCTCCTCATTATCAAGTGAACAACGATTAATTCCTCCCTGAACATGTGGAATTAGCATGGGCGGAAATCCCAGGGGGGTGGGGGGACGCGTCCCCCTACACAAAATTGTAGGGGGGACACAATATCAAATGTTCCCCCTTCTATTTTTGTCTCACCTGCCTAGCAGTGTGAGGCTTTAGGCGCCGCTTTTCCGACGGCGGCGGCGGCGTCAACACCAAATCTTAACCGAATGTTAAGTTTTTTGAATGACAGCATTACTTAGAAAGTATATAGACCTAGTTCATGAAACCTGGCCATAAAGTTATTCAGGTATTGCTTAACATCCTGCCTGAGTTTCATGTCACGTGACCAAGGTCAAATGTCATTTAGGGTCAATGAACTTAGACCATGTTGGGGGAATCAACATCAAATCTTAAGCTAAGGTAAAGTTTTGGAAATGTAATCATAACCAAAAAAAATATATGGACCTAGTTCATGAAACTTGGACATAAGGTTAATCAAGTATCAATAAGTATCCTGCATGAGTTTCACGTCACATGACCAAGGTTAAAGGCATTTAGGATCAATTAACTTTGGCCGAATGGGGTATCTGTTGAATTACCATCATAACTTTTAAAGTTTATGCATCTCATTCATGAGACTTGGAAATAATAGCAATCAGGTATCACTGAACATCCTGTGCAAGTTTCAGGTCACATGATTAAGGTCAAAGGTCATTTAGGGTTAATGAACTTTGGCCAAATTGGGGGTATTTGTTGAATTACCATCATAACTTTGGAAGTATATTGGTCTAGTTCACTAAACTTGGACATACATGTAAGAGTAATTAAGTATCACTGAACATCCTGTGCGCATTTCAGGTCACATGACCAAGGTCAAAGGTCAATGAAATTTGGCCGAATTGGGGTATCTGTTGAATTACCATCATGACTTTGAAAGTTTATGGATCAGATTCATGAAACTTGGACATAAGAGTAATCAAGTATCACTGAACATCCTGTGCGAGTTTCAGGTCACATGATCAAGGTCAAATGTCATGTAAGGTCACCGTCAATGAACTTTGGCCATGGTGTTTTTTTTGTTGAATTACCATCATATATCTGTAAGTGTATTGGTGAAGTTTATAAAACGTGGACATAAGAGTAACCAAGTATCACTGAACATCTTGTGCGAGTTATAGAAGTTTTCAAAGTCAGCACTGCTGCTATATTGAATCGCGTGATGCAGGTGAGACGGCCAGAGGCATTCCACTTGTTGGTATTTTATGATGGAAAGAAATACATCATTCAAAATCGAAATAAAACATGTATTTGGGCGAGACGACCTTACCTTTTTGGTGTTCATTTTTTTTTCTTGTCAAATCTATTTTTCTCGAAATAACCTAACATTTGGGGTGATAACTTTTTTTTTTGGGGGGGGGGGCTTGTCCCCCTACCTTTGGGGAGAGATTTCCGCCCTTGGGAATTATTATGGTTCAGTCAAGTTGGCCCTTATTGTCAAATCTGTAAAAATGAAAATATTGTATAATTCAAACAATAAAAAACAAAAGAAATATATAGTGATGGACATCATCGACCCGCCCATCTGCATGTCACTGAATTCTGCATACAACTGTTTTGTGAAAAATAAGTGAAAATTTTAATGTCATAGCTTTCTTATTTTACATCCGATTTTGATTAAATTTTCAGCGTTATGCTTGTTATATTTTTCTCTATTGATTCAAATGAACATTTTGTTGGGTGGATTGACCTTTGAATTCTTTCTTGAAACACTTTATCAATCAAAGTTGAAAGCAGTGACGAATGTAGTATTTTCCTTGTCTTTCGATGCCACTTTGGCACTCTTAACCTTAAAAATTACTTGGCTATATGAAACGTATTGAGGACTGGGGGGGGGGGGGCTATGATGCCCCCCCCCCCCTTCTGATCTCGGCCGTCGATCGCGCATTCTTTACCGCATAAACTACAAGCCAGTATATAACGAAGCCGAAATTAATTATTTTTTTGTTTATTATGAATAAGATATGCAATTTTTTTTTGCAAAAAATTATTTACATATTTAACACCAAACTTAACTTCAAATTTTCTTTTTTTTTTCAGATGTCATCTTTGTTAACTAATTTTGCAAAAGCCAATTTTTCCTTATGTATTTCTTTGTTTTTTTTAGAATGTCTTATGTATTTGTTTGTTTCTTCGTCTTTGCTTTTCATTGTTTTCAATGGAAATTATTACAGACCATTAAACAACTAAATTAAACCCTAAAATGATTAGGCAGACCAATTAGAATGAAAAATAATCACTCTTTTATGAATTTCATTTCCCTTAGACATTGTACACAAAGTATCAAAATGAGCCATTTTCGGCATGACATTGTCTCGTAAAAAGTCACGTAGCGTCCCGATGCTATACCCGTAGGTCGCGGAATTATTTATTATTATCGGAATTATTGCGCGAAGCGTCGAGGGGGCACCATGCCCCCCAGCCCTTTTAGGGTTTAGGAGATGGTCCAGGGTGGAAATATTTAAATTTCAATAAATAAATTAAATTCACAGAGCAAAATGCTGAAAATTTGATCAAAATTGGATAACAAATAACTAAGTTATTTAATTTTAAATATATGCATTATTCCGTTGAAACAGTTCTAGGCATGTATTTATAAATATTTATTAGGTGAGCTGATGATGCCATATCCCCACTTGTTCTTTTGCATTTTATTATATGAAATTAGGTTTATTCAAAATATTTCTACCAAGATCTAAAACGATTGGATTGACACCTGAATAAGACCATTAGTTTATTGCCGCAACTCATTTCATCATAATGGAGACACATCATTTACACATGTATGAAAAAATGAAACTTTCATAATTTCATGTAATAACATAAGGAAAAGGATAGTGGTGATGTGACATCATCAGCCCACCTAGTGAATATTCATGACGATGTGCATATAAGTTTTTCACAAAATATTGATAAACTTTAAATTCAATAACTTCGTTATCTTTTATCGGATTTTGATGAAATTATCATTTTGCTTTGTGAATTTTACTCTATTTATTTAGATATACATATTTTCAGCCCGGACCATCAGTCTTAAAGTATTTTTTTCATTTACGCTGGAAGCCGCGCCCACATTTCTAGTTGACGATTAGAGAAGTGCAATTCATATGTGAGTCGGGTCAATCTACATAAAAGAAAATACCCCTACCCCTAAAATTGCAACAAACGGGATTTTCACCGGTTTTCGTACTACTTGCCCTCATGAATAGCATAATAAGAATCCTACCAAAATCAGCATTCGAGAGAGTGGCTATTTTCCAAATGACGTCCAAGGTTGAAAAAAATGGACATAGCTCTCTCATTATCCACCCTACACACTTAAAATGTTAGGCAACATAACGTCCACCGTGCTGGGATATGTGTATATATATATATATATATATATATATATATATATATATATATATATATATATATATATATATACAAATATTCTGGGCATTAAGAAATCTTATCAAATAAGGGAGAGCGTTGTTTTTGTAGCGCTCCGTCTTGCAGAAGATTTCGGTATAAATTTGGGCGTTTCGAAGCGATCGATTATTGGTGGTCGAGCGCATGGAGGTAAGCCAGTGAGTAAAGTTGGATGACGTTCTCGTCAACCCTTTAGCAAGACCAAGTGCTAACCTTTCTCGTCTTTCGTAAAGACTTATACTAGGCTTATAGACTTATAGGCTCTGATTAGCGACAAATATCAGTACCGATTCCCGACGTTCGACGATCATGAATCATGGTAGGGTTCCTCGTTATCATCAGTCACATTTTCTTTCGTCATACCAATGGACAGATCCAGCTCAAGTTATTAATAAAAGAGGGGCTGAACCCTAAATATTTCATTCACATTTTACCCGTGAAAATCTGATTTTATATTTTAAGGGATTAGTCTAACTAGACTTTCATTCTTAGAAACAAGTCGAAGTATTTCATGTGGCCTTAATAATGACCATGTGAGCGCGAAACGCGAGCTATTTTTTTTTTTGTTTCGACCTGAACACTCGATTGTAATCATGAAGAGGATGAAATTTGGACATTATAAACACTAGTTATGACTAATATGCGTTGATAACTACTCAGTTATGCAATAAATGACCTTTTCTAGTGATTTATTTACCGACCCCAACGGGAACCTTCTAAGTACTCTCCAACATCATGAACAAGAAGGAAAATGTAAAGAGGATATGGATTTCATTTTATAACGCTCCAAGCGCGAATTGCGAGCTCATTTTTTTTTTTTAAGATTTTGACCTTAACCCGGAACATAATAATCACTGTTGGTATAGTTGCGCGGGCTGAAAACTTTGATTTTACAACACAACCTGGCAATTGAACGTTCTAAACATTTTTTTTGCGATCATGACCACGATGTTAGTTTTAGCTAATTAGCTATTGTTTTTTTATTATTATTTAGACTTAAAATCTGACATTTCATGCAGTTTTTTGTAATCATTAAAAAGAAGAGTATCAGTGAATGATGCGAGCGCGAGTTGATTTTTTTTATAATTTGAATTGGAATCTAATATATTCACACGATTTTATAAAAACTACAAACTGGGATATTCCGCATCTGTAATTGGACATGCTGTGTATCTCAGTAAACATAATGCGAGCTAATGTTTAATATATACTGACGCGAGAGGGAACTTCTGAAGCACTTTGCAACATGAAGAAAATTGTGAAGAGGATATGTATCTTACTAAATATATGATGCCAGCGCCAAGCATGAGCTGATTTTTTTTTTTTTTTTTAGATTTAGACCAGTACAAATCTATAGGTGAAAACTTTTACTTGTAAACTTAACACCCCCCTTGTGTTAAAAAAACCCCTCAGATTCCTAATTTAATTGAAGAAGCTCTGGATTTCATATGCGAGCGCGAAGCTCGAGCTGAAATTTCTAATACCGCTATACGTGTACACCTACTGACCCGAAAGTAAAGGGAAATTATGGAGAGGATTTGGATCTCTATAATTATGAATCGAGCGAGAAGCACGAGCTTGATTTTTTTTTAATTTAGACTTCAAATCAGTACATTCTAATCAATGTCGGTAAAGAGGGCTCTCGTTTGCATTTCAAAAAAATTGACAATTTTCGATAATTCAATTTTATATTTTATCGACAAAGTTTATGGAACTCAAATACAGAGCGAAGACAAGGTTATCATTTGGAACAGCTTTGCGTGACCTGACAGTTTGTCATTTTCCGGCAGGCGTCAGTCCAACAGCCCTGCGCTTGGGTAACGGAAACGAATAAAACATATATTTCACGTTTCCAACATCTCTGACACCGTATCTTTAGTTACACCGAGTCACCGACTCAACGGTTTAGCTATTCAAAACGTCGTCTACCTCGCCCCCTTCTCTTTATAATGTTTCTCTTTCTTTTTGTTTTCTTTCCCTCTTTCATTTTTCTTTCCTTCTTCTTCTTTTTCTTTTCCTGTTTCTCTTATTTCCCTTTGTTCTTTCTTCTTTCACTCTTTTTTTTTTCTTCTCGTCCCCTTCATTTTTCCCGGTGACAGCGCAGATTTAAATTTTTATTTCGACCCTGTATGACTGTAAAATCTTGCAAATATTCCGATATTGTTTATGTCAACCTTTTAGATGAGATTATCTTTGGTTTGATGCTAATTATATGGCATACAAAATTATCACCTTTAAAGTGGGCGTGGCTTATAAAAGCAATAATCAAAGAAAAAAATGCTCAAGGGTGCCAAAGTGGCATCTACCTGATTTCGAGTCAGTGCTTCCTCAACTATCATTTTTACCAAAAATGTTACATTAATTTGTACCTTCTATCTGTTTATGCTGAAATTTTGATCAGTTCTTCTGGACTAGATGTATTTATGTTTTAAGTTTGAATATTCATATCACATTTATTCTGTGTATTTCTAATTGCGGGAAGAAATATTTATGGATTTTTTCACATATATGTTGCTTCTCCGGAGACATGTATTTTACTGGTCTGAATAAAACCATTTAAAGGCCTTTTAAGTTAGAAATATAATTATCTTTGATAATAATAATAATGATAATAATAATCATCATCATAATAATAGTGATATCAGTGGCATTGAATCATTCGACTATAGGAACTGAGGCCGCTTTTTAATTGAATGGATCATGCTTTTTATTTCAAAATTTTTTCATAATCATTTTGTTGTTATGCATCCAAGCTGAAAACTATTTAATAATTTTATTTTATTTTAATCCTCAACAAAATCTATTGATATACTTCATTTTTGCATTCTTTGTATCTTGTATGAAACTTATATTAATACATTGGCTTTGTCTATTCCACCACAAACATTCTTTTTTCTTATATCAAATCAGAATAAATCGCACAATTATTTTATGGAAAAAAAACACTGTCTTCATTCATTCCTATGATTAACCAATTATCTAATGCATACTTAATTCTGCATGTCTTAAATTGTCAAATTATCAATATGCATGACCCAAATAATAGTGGCCTAAATTTGCATGTCAAATTTTCTTCTTTTTTGTCACATCATTCCGACTTTTCAAATTTATGAAGAGTTTCCAAATTTTGGTAAAAATATAGAGTGGGATATTTTTACAATCATTTTGTTTTACGTCTGTGCAACACTGATCTCTCCCCTAAAGGGGAGAGATCAGTGCTGTGCAACACACACTGTCCTCTACGTAGAATATGCAAAACTTTAAATTGCGGTATTTTCAAAAACCAAATGAACTTGCCACACACGTCTCAAAGTTTTGCACTCATATAACAACATTTACTAAGCTTCTCAAACCAATGCTTCAGAATATGCATAATGAATATATTATGATATAAACTCACCTTTTTTGTCGGCCTAAATACTCGACGGAAATGTACTTTTGTTCCACTGGACTGAATCTCTGACTAGGCTTCAGAATGTACATGGCTCCTGCGACCACTGATCTGTGTCTTCAAAACATCAATCATGCATGAAAAAAAAGATCTAAAATCAAATTACCGAAACTTCTGCAAACGGTCATGAACATGGACATGGCTACGGAGGATTATCTATTGTTACTGGGGGTGCAGTGACAATGCTCAGCACCCCCGGTAACAATAGACTAATCCTCCGTGGATAGGTCCTTGGTCATGATATGGCGTCAGAACAAAATGCACGTTTAAAATTTAAGTAGATTGTGCTTTGTACACTCCATTCATTTACTGTCTTGTACGTGTAACCATTAGAAAAGAACAGGAGTAATACATAATTATTTTTCCCTTACTAAAATCATTAAATCATTTTCATGCCATCACAGATGACCGACTCTACTTATTAAAGGATTCTACTAGTTTCGCAACTCAGCAAATTTTCTATTACGATCTTAGAAAGGGAACCGGTTTAAAACTCTTGGCGAAGCTTGAAGATGCGAATCTAAAAAACCTTATTTCCATAGCAGGTTGGTTCATGTGGACAGATCTCTTTGGTCGGGTGTGCCAATTACAATTGATTGGACAAGGAGCGCGTGCTGAAGATGAACTTTGTTCCGAACAGTATCTAGTGTTTCAGTCAACAAAATACATTGCTATGAAGCTACGAAGA
The DNA here is from genome assembly GCF_018143015.1 of Lytechinus variegatus. Lineage (NCBI taxonomy): Eukaryota > Metazoa > Echinodermata > Echinoidea > Temnopleuroida > Toxopneustidae > Lytechinus > Lytechinus variegatus. Next base: position 27,398,942 of record NC_054746.1, on the reverse strand, counting down.
GTAAAGCTTTAATGAACCGATGACGCGCATTGATGTCACACTATCTGGAATGATACGGACCAATCCAGTATGACTTTCATCATTGTGACGGGTTGAAGTGATCCGCAAACGCTCTGAACTGATCCAAAATGCCATGACGTCTTGTATCATCAAATAGTGAATGTGACCGGAATCATTGACAAGCAAGTTCTGTAATCAATATCGTTTCTAGGAATGGTACAAACCTTGATGATATGATTTTTTGTTTGTTTACGTTTTGACTTTCCCCCTATTTAGCATTTTTGAACAGCTCCCATCTTAGATCATTATCTTACCATGTTTTCTACCGTAAAAATATTTCATGTATGTTATTGTGATTCGTGATATTGGAAATGTCATGCTCTTTTATGGAATAAATGGCAGCCATTCAGTATAAAAATGATAAACAGAACCGGTATGTACATAAGATTAAACTTTGGCCCGGTTGAAGCCGTAGTGCTAAAGTTATCCACTGTACCACAAAGGCAGTCGATGCTTTTTTCAAACAATTAAAGTATTTGTCCAGGGAGGCGTTATTAAACATAACACAACAATTCAGAGGCACAAATTTGAGGCCGTGATAACGTCAGTGAATGTGATTAACACAAGCAGTCCCTCCCCCTCCTGTTCCTCGCCTGCAATTTACCAAACGCACGATATTAATCGGCGGCCAGCCGTGGCATGTTCGGCAAATTTTCAACAACAACAAAAATACCTGCAAGTGAGCGAAGCGGACGAGGTTTTGTTTTACATTTCAAGTTCTGAAGCGATTTTGTGATGAATTTTTATATCATGCTTCACTATTTCAACTTACTTTTCTTGGTCATCTAAATTTTGGGGTCCCTGGACCTTTACACAGTGGCAGTAGCATAATAAGCCTCCAAAATTTGAGGGGGCAAAAAGTATGTAACAAAAAGTCTCGCCGAGCGAAGTTACAGAGCAAAAATTTGGCCCTTTTCAAAATGAAAATACAATTTTAAAGTGAATGAAAATAACATCACATCTTAGCCCGTTTTTCTGTTCTTTTCGTTTTTGGAGCATTTTGAGAACTTGGCTTATAAATCCTTCAACCCCCCCCCCCCATTTGCCGATCTATACGCCAGTTACTTGAATTGATGTTTTATTGGTAATACAGAACGGGGGGGGGGGTCTTCAAGTATACCGAACAACAGATAAATATGCAGTCACATAGCAACTCACCTGGCTCGTAATAACCCATTGAAAGTGCCGTCAGAAGCCCCTCAGATAGTGACCGCCTCAGTTAGGTCTATATGTCTGATTTCGAAAGAGAAAGAGCGCCATCACTAGTTACTAATACCCACACCCTTTTTTCCCCATGCTTTTTTGTTGTCCCTCTTCTGTCTTTTCAAACGATCAAGTAGCAGGGGGTGTAGAATGCCATCGTACGGTTAATACCTCAGTCACATTTGCTCTACGGCGGCCGTATACGGCGAAATGAAAACAGTCGTTTTATTCATTTTTATTCAAACCACCTGTGTAGCTGGTACCAAAAATGTTAAAACTGCTGTTTTCGACTTGCCGTACGGCCGCCATAGAGCGAATGTGACCGAGGTATTAATGATAGTATCTTTTAAAAAGAGATTTAACACTATCTCTCGGTAACGTTTTTTCCCTCTATAGAAAAGCCCTTCAATCTCTTTCAAATTCAAATGTCTAAAATTATCTTAAGTTATATACGGAAACTGCAATGTCTAGTTCTCATCCCATTCTATTCTTGAAAATTGATTTATTACCTTTTTCTAATCGAGAGGGATCCGACTTTATACTCACAAATATCATAGATCAAGTCGGACTTTTCACAAAGAATACGTTTATGACATATATATATATATATATATATATATATATTCGTATATATACATGTATGTCTGCTCTTTCATTTTATCTGGCAATGAATTCAAACTTTGAAAGTTAATTATTTCCATCTACCAAAATTGGTATAAAGAATATCGATCATAGATATTGCCTACAATTTTGTTTTCAGTGTATTCTTTTAAAACGAATAGCAATGAAAAGGATTGTGTAGTGTAATATGATGCCACAGTCTTGAATAGGATTTGTAAAAGGAAACAGTTTAAGCAAATATGTCATGTATGTGTGCGACTGATAAAACTTGTCAAAATCAACCATTCTTCTGGTGGATTCTAACCAGACAATAATATTGGTTGATTTTGATTATTTCTGTCGCTTGGGCACATTCATCCTCATTTTGAGCTGTGTATTGTATTCACCTGCATCCTAATATAATGTTTATTCATATCAATTATGGTTATTTTTTCTACATGAAGCACTATAAAACAGCAGTAGTACTTTGTAAAAAGTTGTAAATATTTGTCTGATATGCCCTGTGCTTACACAATATCAGATGTAATAAGGTAAGTGTACATTAGTAAATTTGTATGTATACATTTGTTTTGATTATGAATTTTAGTTCGCGGGAAGACGCCTTTCAAATGTGGGATTATTACATTTACCAGCCCTGTGTGATTCAATCGTATCATTTTAGATACTTCTATTCATAGAGGTTCCTAATTAGGAAAACAATCCCAAATCCTTAAAAAGATGGAAGAGTCATTGTCACATGAATACGTTGTCATTGCTGCTGCTTCAGAAGGGATTACGTAAAGTTTCAGTTGTACAATCTCTTGAAATATCAGGCTTGGGGTAGAACTGAATTATGACTAACCAAACAACCTCGTTTCTTAGCGTGGGTATTTTTTCTACTATCTGTATTATTGAGATATAAGCCCTAATTTCCGGCAGTATTTCATGTCTTTATGCTTCTCATGATATAATTTTTCATCTTGAAACATCTTCCGCCAAGTCGTGGGTGCTGTTTTGACATCGAACCGTATCTGTTCAAGGATTCTCTCGTCGATAAAATGTACTTTCCTTTTGTAAAATGGTGAAGTATGTGTAAAGGGTTCCATGTCATGTTATTCTTAAAAATTGGTTGTTAACTTGCATGCACCTCATTCACACAAAACAAACAACCGCTATACGATTAGTATAATGGATTTGTTGGATAGAAATGATGTTTTGTTTCATATATGTAGTAATCATATTTAATCAAAATAAATGTTTTTTCAAAGCTATGAATATAACCTCAGAAAAGCTGTAGCTTTTACGTTTTGAGGAATGCTCTTTATTCAATTTAAAAATGTTAAAACAAGAATGTGATACATACATATTTTTCCAACCATAACAATGTTGATCAACATTGCATACATATGTTTGTAGCTGGGTATAGTTTTTTAACATTGTGAAAATGTGTTAAACGTTGTTTAAAAGTTTTTAATGTTTATTTACATGTATATTTGTGTAAAATCATTTACAAATAATATAAAATTTCTCAAAGCTGTATAAAGATGTTAAAATTTGTGAAATGTGTAAAAAATGTCTAAATTTGTTTAAAATTGAGTAAATCTTAAATTTTGTCTCTTCAAAGAATTCGAAGATGCTTAAAAGATAATAGTTGTGTAAAGATTTAAAGCATGCGGATTGATTTAAATCATGTAATATCATACAGTGTGAATCAAAAAAACATGCAAACAAGCACTCGAAGCAAGCACCTCGTGCTTTGGCTTACTGCAAATTCCCTCGAATGGGCTGCAAAGCCAGGGACCCGTTTCATAAAGGACTTGGAACTGTTGTAACTTTGCCATAATGGCAACTATCATGGTAACAGGGCTCAGCAGCCAATCAGAATCAAGGTTACCATGGTAGCTGTCATAATGGGAAAGTTACAGCAGTTGCAAGTCATTTATGAAATGGGCCCCAGAATACAATCATAAATGTGCATTATTTGTATATAGAAATGTCATCAGAAACATCATTTCATATACACTCACCTATGAGAAAAATATGTTTATTCATCATGTTCTACGAAAAAAAAACCCACAAAAACGTCATTTACCTTGTATGTTTTCATAAATTCAAAAGTTCAAACAGTCGTCAAATTCTCTACAATTTTATCGCCGGGGGTGAGTTTCCCCCTTTATCGTCAGGATTTCGATATTTGCAGTTTTTACTTTGTATTTCATGTCAAAGATAGAAATCTAACTTCAGAAATGCTTTATAATCAACAATCATGAACTACGGTTACTCCTTGAGACCAATAAATATTCTTTTTCCAAGCAAGAAAGGAGTCCATATGTTATCTGTAGCAAATTTCCTAAATTATACATTCACATCACAGCGCCCTCCAGTTCCAGTTCTTCACTTAAGTAGTTTCGATATTTTCCCACGAATATAAGCTGAGACCTGTGCACTTTGCGATTCTCCACCTATGTGCTGAATGGGTACATGGGAATGATATTGATAAAAATCGTTAATACGGTACATATAGCGCATAATAATTATCTCTATGCGCTTTACAATGAATTATTAATTACTAAAGGAAACGGATGAAGTATTAATGATGTGAAGGGCTTTGGAAGATGTGAAAGTCATTGTAGCTTGTCCAGTAATGCCTCAGTGGTGACTGACTGGAATACTCCACAAGGAGTGGAGGATGCACATAGGTTGTGGGCGGGTGATTAAATGCGATGAAGGGAGAAATAATAATTTTGTAAGAGCCAAGATGTAAGACCTGTGTCTTAAGCGCCTATAATGAAATAACCAGATTTATAGCAGTGTCATGCTAATTTAGGAGAATGTCTAAATGACAATTACAGTATCGAACGGGAAGAAAGTATCCTCGAAATAAATTGATAAATAGAAAATTACTGAATTGATAAATAAACGTATACATAAAACAATGAATAAATATTGAATTTCTTCGAAACATATTACACGCGCCCTTATAGCTTTTGCGTACGGTCATAGGTGCCATCAACAATTACTAAAGTGCCCCCTCGCCTCCCGGCCTGTTGCCCCCCCCCCCCCCGTCCAGAATTACTCTTGACGTGCCCGTTGAAAGCCTCTTATGATGATCCATTTCTCAACTGAATGATTCTCGTAAAGCATCAATAAAATAATATAAATAATCCTGAGAAGAAACAAAGAAAAAAATATATTTCCAAGTTGAAGAAATGTTTCTATGACCCCCTTATCCCCATGCCCTTCATTTACCATCGATGCCACATCCTTTTAAAAGCTGTTGAATAAATTCTTATAAACCTCACTCCAGACCCTGGCGGTAATACGTATCAGTTCATGTCTTTGATCTCGGGTATTAAGTCTTAAATGATTAGTACATTGATACTTCCGTAGCTGCAAAACGTGAGAATACTCTTCATTTTCTGGTTTTTAGATAACATACAGATTTTTTTAGCCTTTTCTATCTCTTGGAATGTTCATAAAGTCACATCTTCTCGGGTGAAAAATGGAGTATTGGTTATCATGATAATCGAATGATATACGGCTGTTCTAATTATCTTCGTAACTTATATCTTGACACTGTTATAATCCCCTAATTAAGAACAGAACAATGATATTTCCGTTAGGTCAAGTTGAACGTTTCTTAAAGACTCACTTTGTTTGTTGATTCTTAACCTACATATGTCAAACAAATCTGTCAATACGCTTATTAGATTCTCTAATCCACAGTGTCCTTTCAGTAATTTTTCTGGGATATTGTTTCTTACTTTCAGTCACAATATCACCAACTTTATCTTTAGAGATCTTCTCAAAGATTTATTTCCTATGGTCAAATATATTCAAAGCTGTTTGATATTCAGACACAAATTTGAATATGTTGGGGTTTTTTGTGATACAATATTCTTACAGTTTATTAATGTGTTATCATATTCTTTAGGGTTTCAACGTCATATACATATATATATATATATAGTGCGTATCAAACAAAAGGTTTCACTTAGAAAAAGTCCTGTAAAATTATACATTTGTCATATCCTGAAGATTTTTTGACATTCTAACATTGGTACAGATCCATTTAAGCAACTGACGATATAACTGTCGCAAAATATTTCCGCTTGAGTGAGCACCACTTTTGAAAAGTTAGTGAAAAATGATTTGCGCAGAACTTTGAATTGTTGCGAATAAAAATAGACCTTAATCGTAAGGAACACATGGAATTTTGGTTAGTGAAATTGATTTGAAGATATTTTACCTTTTTTAAACTTGTTTCCTTGCCCAAAACACTTCGAAAAGTGCCTTTGCGCCCCACCCCACTCCCCCACACACATCGATGTCATCGTGACGATACTTGCTTTACACTTAGCTGTGATTTACATGGAATGGCTTAGGCTTGATTTTCATTTTATCAATGATTGTCAAGCTTGGGAAAAGTGTGGAGAAATAAGTATCAAATTAAAAGTAAAATGTAAACCCACTTTAAATGATGAAAACTTAGTGAAAAAATGATGGAGATGTCTGATATAAGCTTTTGTTTAGATTAAGTTAGGTCCTCAGATCCAGCTGGCACAAAAAGGGTAAAGGTTGTGCTTACTAAGTGTTAAAATTTTAATTTTGGTGGCGAAATTGTTATAAAATGCTTGCATGTATCCGTTTTATTTCAATGGACTCAAAGTGCAAAGAAAATGTATAAGAAATGTTTTGCAGGGGAAGTTCATTTTCGCCTTTTCCCCTTGACACAGCGTGAAAACGAGCATTTCTGCGCGAACAGATTTCTGCGAGCTTTACAAAAATGGACAGTGATCATTCAAGTGTAACATTCTGTCAAAATTTTTACTTTCATTGGATAGATGAGACCCAAACCCAAGAATATTTGTGAAAATATTACCCACATGCTGTGTATTTTTTAATTCCTAGGGCTTTTTCAAAGTGTAAACTTTTTTTGATACCCACTGTACATTTCCTAAATACAATTATATAATAATAATGATAAAGACAAAGATAAAGATGCTTGTAGTGTGACGATGCTACTGACTTCTACTACTACTACTATACTACTACTACTACTACCACTACTACCACCACTACCACTACTACCACCACTACCACTACTACCACCACTTCTACTGCTACTACTACTACTGCTACTACTACTAATGATAATAATAAACACTAGTAACAATAAAGTCCGTTATTATTAGCGTTTATGTCTCCCTTAATTCATTTTCAATGAGCATTTTGATATTGGAATGTTGGAATTTATGGACAAATGAGACGGGGCGAATGGGTGGCTATAGACTTCTTTTTTTTCAGAATGAAAATCATTCGCGTTTCCTCTTTTGGGTACTTTTATAGTTGTCAGGAGATGGGATTTGAGTGGCGTGAGAAACTTAACATTAATTTTGGTTCAGAATAAACATGTTTATGTATTATGTATATATAAACCAGACATAGGTGTACTACCACAGTAGACCATAAGCAAGTTTACTATGACACGAATGTAAAACAATATTTTTTAAAAGTAAAAGTGGTATATGTGTTACCTTTCAAAACGCAAAGGAAATATTTGTATGGTGAAAAGAGTTGTATATCTAACAACTGAGTCGTTTTACATGTAGTAGTAATATTATCAAAATCAAAATGTATTCAGTTAATTTGAAAAAAAAACATGTTAAGCTCATTTAAAGAAGAGACGAGCGAGTTCCCTGAACTTTCCGTCTTTTGAACAGACGGTGAGCAGGTAGGGTGGTGTGGGCTTTGATTTATGCGCTACTTCCTCAACAGGTAATTCCACAATTAGAATACGAATAATTACTAAAACAACCTGGACTCTGAAGTTGATATGATAGGTGAGAAATACTGCATGTGACAATAAATCAAATTGTTCGACAGGGTATGATTTATCATTCAAACACCTTATGATTTACAATGTTGACACCTTTACGTGGCAGGTTTCAATGCGAGCTTAGAGAACGGTAATCCCAAGGTTTTCACTCTCGTCAATAGACAAAGACAAATATTACCAAAATTTTAAAACCCATCTTCCCTCTTTCACTTCCACCGATCATCGTATGTAGGTAAATGAAATATGTAAGCCAGTCGTATCAATTTACAAGCCTCAGGTGTTCAAACTGTAAACTATCTTAGAGAGTTTGAATAAGTTGGCCTTAAAAACTTGGTAAGGAGCTTTAATCAATTCCTTCCATTTTTTTAACGTGGCATAACTTGGCTAACTTTAAATCTGCCAGTACTTATTTTCATTGTTTGCACCCATTTGTAACCAGTTTAACAATTTGTCCACCTTAAAGCGACTGTAAACTTTTAATGTCCTTCCCCAACTTGAAATGCAATTGTCTATTTAAGATCATGATAGGGCATGATTTCTCTAGAAAAGTCGACCACGTGAATTGTTAAGGGAGGCATTAATTGAACAAAAGGAGGCGATGGTGAATTAATTAATAAATTTAGATTGAAGAATGCCCTCATTTAAATATCAAACCATGTTAGAATGAAATTATCCTATTTCAGTGTATAACATCTGTTTTCACCTACGGTTCCTGGATTGCTTCGAACTAAGGCAACAGGCACTGCAAGGAACCAAACAATCAAATTTACTCTTTTCAACTGAATCTAAAAAATAATTCATGTTTTTTCTTTGAATCCATACTTCATGCCAGGTGATAATACCATGGTCAAAACATAATTCGGAAAGAGTGATAATATCTATCAGTGTGCATGATTTCCTCTTCCAAATATTGCGAATGATATTAAATACCTTTTTATGTCATGTAGCGTGTCAGTAACTTCAGAAAATGGATGATGTTATAAAACCAAAAATATTGTGCAAGAATAAAAGAGCCCGAAGTTATATTTTAACATGAAAATCGACAAAACAAACGAGTCTCCTGTTTTTTTAATTGTGAGGTGGGTTTGTGGTATTGATATATGGGTTAAAACACAAACTTTATAAACGAGTGAATTATGTTTGAAAATGATGCAAAATATCCTACTTTTGCAGTCATTTTAAACCAGGAACTCGTTAATTAGCATGCACAACTCGCAGACAACGAAACTGAAATTAAAAGTGCGCCATCTTGTGTTCTTCATGAAATTTAATTATACAGTTCAACTGAGTCCTCGTACCCCCCCCCCCAAAAAAAAAAGATCAATGGTCAAAAAAAATTGTTTTACGAGCGGATGGGGAGGCTTTGTGGTACAAATATATCTGTTAATAACAAAGTCTTCAATACGTTTATTTATTTGAAGAAGAAATGTGTAACACAGTTTTTTTTAACTGGTACTTTGACCTAGAATCTAGCGTTTGCTTTTCGTGATCTGATATGACATTGATAATTTTCCTCTTGTGTGTATGTTGGCTACTAAGTTTGACACTGCACCTGAAGTATTTATTTTAAGATGTTTGAAAGGTGTTGGGAATTATGCATCATACGCAGTCATGTCAAAACAACAGACTTTGCATTTTTTTGGTAAGGTTACGTCTCTTGGTTGGAGCCCCAGAGGAACGCGTAAAACCTGTTTATCATATCTTTGGCAATTCGACATCAAATATTATCGAATAACTTGAAGTGTACTTTTGTAATAAAATTAATTCTTATCTCTCATAATGAGCGTTTTCTCTTTCTCTGTTTCTCATCCCTTGAATTATAGGGTGAAGATAATGTAGGATATTTGAATATCGGATACTCTATTTCACCAATATTTTTCTCTTGAAGAAGTTTTCTTTGAGCACGCCACACTAGGCGTTGTGACGCGTGTCTTCTTTTTGGGAGGTTCGAAGTTCAAGCCTTCATCACGTATTTCGAATGGTAACGTGAATTCTGTATGTCTGTATAAGACTCTATCCCTCCCCCTGAACACACACACATCCTCACCCTTGCACCCTCACACACACACACACACACACCCAATCTTGTAATCTGACAATCGGGGACTCATTTGATATCAATCACGAAAGTGAGGACGTGTGTTTACGGTCTCATACACTCCAAATTTTGAATTTGATCCACTAACCGCGGACTCATTTTAGGACAGTACATGAGCATAGTTCGCTGACCGGGGACGCTTCGTACCGTCATACACACAACTTGAGTTTAATTGACCGAACAGGAGTTTTTTTTTTTTACATATCATGAGTTTACTATATTATGAAACGGTTTGAAATGAGAAGAGGAATGGGTTGGCATGGTTATCCTGGTCGGGTTGAAGGAGGTCCCGGGTCGATGAGTAAAATGTGAGGAAATGTTCCCACAAATACAAACTCAAGCAAAGACACACACCCCAACCAGACACCATTTCAATCTCAAAAGTTGTTTTAATCGCCCATATCCTTAAAATAATGTTTGAATGTAGTGCTACCTTCCAAAACCTTCTGCTTGACGGAAAGCTATTTCGGTCGGCGCATTAGTTTTATTCGATTCGGTGTAATAGTCTGTGATCAATCAAATCTCTTATGCAATCTCTGTAGAAGTCCATCTTATGATTTGTGTAGTGACATGAGGCAAAGTTATTGAGGCACCGTCAATAAAAAGTTCTTGATTGTTAAAGTCTTGTCTGCTGGTTCCACCAGTCAATTTGCATCTAAAGGGTCCATTGACCAAACAAAGAACGAATCATTATTGTTATTTTTTTTTTGAGGGGGGAGGTGGTTGCAAAAGCTGTTTTTGTGTTTCTTAAACTTCATGTTTGTTAAGGACTCCCTAACAATTTATATTTACCAATTATGTTTAAGAATTTAAAGAACCTGCTTCGTTTTGGGAAGTATTCAAATATCGCCTTCATAATTTTTAAAAATGATTTAATAGAACGAGTAAGATTTCATTTATTGAGTATTCTTTATAATTTCTTCTTAAATGTTGAACATGGGAAAAGAGGGTGTTCCAAAACTGCATTACGTTATTGCATCAAAACATTGTATAACAATGGTTGATAGTATTATTTCATTGTTATTAATAATGCAATGGCAGAAATAATGCTAGGTCAACTTGCCTTGTGCAAATTTACGATTCAGGTTACATTTTTATGAAATATGAAGGATATGATCATATCGAGGCACTTCACTTAAACGAATTAGTTAGCAAAATCACTTTAGTGACTACGGTACTAACTTTGCTTTATTTTTTACTTGAAGTTACTTCAAGAACCCCCTATTATCGTACATTTTGGTAAATTGCATATTTTGGTAATTTACCAAACTATGCATTGTATCAAAATATATCGAAGCACCCCTCCCTCATCGATTAAGTTAAACAGACCCACCGATCTATTCATACTTTTTATTAAAATTATATCTTAAAAATTATTTCGCATCATGATTTTATTGCACAGAGCTTCTTTCATGATTATAAAAGACTGTTTTCATGGTTTTAGTTCTTTCGTTGAAATCAATTTATGTGCAAACGCAAAGCATTGTGGGAATACTCAAAGGCGACGGTGTAAACGTTCCACCACTAGATTATACATGTATGTACTTGAGAATCTTGTGCGAGTCGAAACCTACATTATACGAATCAAACACATATCCCCATTAAATAAGTAGGTTCTCAATCGAAGAAATTAATGAATAATTCACGGAAAATCGACAAGCAATTCAAGTGTTACTGCGTTTAAACCACATAACTGCTCATGGCTCTGACCTAATTCGTATACAGTCCAAAACCGCCATCTCAACTCATTGGTAGTCTTCAAAAAGCCGGAAATATCCAAATATGCGATAGAGCAAAGAAAGCTATGTTTTCATTGAAGATCAAACGGATACCTCATGATATGAATTGGTCAAACAAGAGGGAGGGTGATAGTTTGAATCAACAGATAGAAAGTGGCACACAACACTGCACCAATTTAACACCTTATCCGTAACACCAATATCAACCAATGATAGAACGTCTGGTAATGTAGACTATTCAAAGATTCGCAGTATTACAGACCATAACAATGGGGCTCTTTCGAGCAAAGGAGGGCGTAGGGACCCCACCACTTTAATTAATTGGTTTCAGGTTTCAAGTGAACTTTAAAAACCTGATACGCGATACCCTGCGTGAAAATAATATACGTAATGGCCGGCTTCGCCAGGCCTTCCCTAAATTGAAAATTTTCACCCTGCGCGGACGAGAAAATGATATAATATTTGTCGTGATTTTAGACATGGCTTGGAGAAGAATGAATTCTCGTTACAGCAGGCAGATGAGAAACACACGCACACTCACCCACACACACACCGTACAAACCATTCATCTTTTTAATAAAATGCATACATAAGATTCGAGCAACTTGTACACAATTTCTTAGCCCGCACGAATGGACTGCGGCATATTTAGAGTCTTCTCTTTTTATTTCATTCTCTGTGCCTCTAACGGCCCGCGTGCACCCGCAGCTATCATGACTATGGACGATGTTTAGGCAAAAGTTTTGGAATTAATTTTGTCAAAAAATACTGTGAGCCATGGGTTCAATAACCTAAGCGATAGGGAATCATTCAAGATGGATATTTCACTGATGGAATGATAAACTCCTTAGGCACTGGGTTCGCTGTGTTGGATTAGAATAGTTCCTGGCAACGTGTGAATTTTTAGCATTGAAATGAATCGGAACTGTAATGGAATTTTAAAGATGCGTATAATGATTGAATTAAACTTTTTTTTCACTGTTTGGATAAGTCAATGGGTAGTATTCCGATGGTTATGTTAGACCCGGGTTAACTTAGACCACAATTTTATCGGTTGCCAGTTGTCAACCAATCGATCAAAAATTATTATCATACTGGTACAAAATATTGTAAGAAAGAGCCGTTAAACTACGAATTTAACTATGTAAACACAGAGTGTTTATTATCTCACAGAGCGAGGTACCATTACACTCTGTATTATGTAGGGGCGTCGATCCATGATTCGGATTAGGGAGGGGGGGGGGGCAAAGTGAAAAAAATGTCCAGAGTTTTGTATGTTTGATAGTTTTTCATGACCGTATAATGGTATTATCGTGCTCTCTGATGGTGATTAAAGCATGTATATAACGGTAATTAATTTATGCTTTATTATGGACTTGTCCATCAGTAGTAGATGTTAAAGTACCAGACACAAAAGTGGAAAATGTAAATAGACCAATATCATAATTATTCATATGATGATAATCATATGAATAATATATTGATATATAATCGTTTCAAATCCAACTGAGTAATTACCTACATGGGTAGAGCAATGGGTACCTGAACCATTAATATCACCCTCATACTGGCATACATAATTACAACTCGTGTTTTCATCAAAGACTAAACACGGAAAATGGTACTTCATAAATATAAAGCATTATCACAATAAACAATTTTAATGAAAGTTGCTATGTGAAGAATACTTAATATTCATTTGAATTGGAAGGGTGCACAATAATAAGTTAAGCTTTCTGAAAAGCGTGCAGACCTGGCGATCAATAAAAAATCACTGTTATATGAATATTCCCATTTTTGTTTTGTTGATGTTCTTTTCTGGCATCTTTGCATCAAAGTTGTTCAGCAAAAGTAACTCATTTTCTCGTGGTTTCGTTTGTGATGATTTTCTAGAGAAAAGTACGTCCAACCTATTGTGTTGACCCTTAAATACGATTAGCCTTCCCGTGTTGTGAATTGACGGTGCACATAGCTAAGTACATGGGACCAAAGTAACTCGACCCCATCTTACACTTTTATCATCCTGCACTGCTTTCCCATGAAAGAATCGTGGATACAACGCTAAGGAAGCCATCTGATTAACATTGTGCCAGCAGAGAACAAATACGCCAATTGGAATGACGTTCGATATTTTTTGTTTAAATGGGGCGAGTAAATACGTCTGTACGTGACATCAGTGGGGAAAGATTTGTAGTAAAGATTGAAATGCATTCTCACCAGGTGTTTGGGAAAGGTATTCTCTTGCAAGATTGGAATGTGTCGTGTCCGCTCGCCATCACAGCAAGGCGCGGCCGACTAATTAGCCCAGGTCGCGCGGTGTGACATCGGCGCATGCGCGTCAGGTGAATTAGGCTTGAGATGCGGCTATCACTTTACAGCGGCCATCTGGGTGCATGGGCAGTGTGATACCGGATACGGGTATCATATATCGGGTGGTACACCGCCTCACTGTCATTCGATCCTCGAAATGAAAGGAGATCGCATTGTGGAGGCGTTGTCAAATCGACAAAACCGCTAATGATCTATGAAATCATATCCCACGGCGAGAGGACGGCTAGGATACGACCGGTTTGGCATAAAAATCCGCAAGGACCCCGTTGATGTGGGAAAAATCCCATGTTGCCTCGGCGGCTGTCCACCTGACAAGGTATGGAACACTCATCCTCCCAAAGCTCTTTCGCCTCTTCCGTTCTTCAATGCCTCAAATTCTTATTCCCCCCCCCCCCACCTCCCCAACCCTTCCCAATCTCGAATAGTAGCGTAGGCAAGCTTTCCAGCATGGGGTGAAGATGAAACCAGTTAACGAAGGGGGAAAATGGTCAATGATGATGTCATATCAACATGCTTGGTTACAGACCTACTTTTCATCAGCATATAGTGAACCACACTCTACCTCCGTTCAATGACCTGGCGTTCTGATAAACCAAACTTTACCGGCAAAAGTTAACATGAGGTTAGATGATAAATAAAGGGTAATATCGGAGACTAATGTCATGACTACAAACTGCCTGGCGAAAACGGAAAATAACAATTGTTTATATATATATTTTTTTTTTTGGTTAAAGAGCTTTGAAAATGTGGACGAATTTTTCATGTAAAAATTAACCATCATCAGCAAAATCCCAATGCGTTTGGATATGAAAATTGCCATGAGAAATGTAGATAACAGACCCATTGTGATATGCCATTTTCTCCACTATGAGCTCCCTATGTCTACCCCTCTCCTACTCCTGCATAGATAAGCCTAGGCTGAGCCATCCTGTTTGAACACCAACATCTGGCCCCTGATCTTCCTCTCACATGGCTTTCTTATACAGAAGCCAACATGAGCAAGGTCAACCTCCCTGGATTCCGTAATTTCATCACCCCTTTGTTTCATCCGCCAAACTCTTTTATCAGTCTTTCTCCCCTAGCACACAACATGCACACACCCCACTAACACACACCTACACACCCTTCCACACTCACCCAAATCTACACGCATCGACTCTCACCCACATCTACACGCATCGACACCCACCCCCATCAACGCACTCTGCACATCCTACATACATCCTCGCCTTCCAAAACATCTACACCCATCCACCTTCACCCACATCGACACACATCCACACTCACCCACATCGACACCCATCCACATCTACCCACATCTACACCCATCCACACTCACCCACATCGGTACCCATCCACAATCACCCACATCGGCACACATCCAAAATCACCCATACACACATCCACACTCATCTAATCGACACACATCCACACTCACCCACATCCTCACACACGCACACTCACCCAAACTCACCCACATCGACACCCATCCACACTCACCCACATCGACACCCATCCACACTCACCATACACATCGACACTTATCCACACTCACCTACATCCACACTCACCCACATCCACCCACATCTCCACCAATCCACGCACACCCACATCTCCACCAATCGCCACCCACCCCCATCAACGCACTTTGCACATCCTACATACATCCTCGCCTTCCAAAACATCTACACCCATCCACCTTCACCCACATCGACACACATCCACACTCACCCACATCGACACCCATCCACACTCACCATACACATCGACACTTATCCACACTCACCCACATCCACCCACATCTCCACCAATCCACGCACACCCACATCTCCACCAATCCCCACTCACCCACATCGACACTCATCCACACTCACCTACATCCACACTCACACTCATCGACACACATCCACACTCACCCACATCCACCCACATCTCCACCAATTCACGCACACCCACATCTCCACCAATCCACACTCACCCACATCGACACGCATCGACTCTCACCCACATCTACACCAATCCACACTCACCCACATCGACACACATCGACTCTCACCCACATATACACGAATCGACACCCACCCCCATCAACGCACTCTTCACATCCAGCATACATCTTCGCCTTCCGAAACATACACTACCCCCTCCCTAACACCCTTCTATACCTTCCCACACACACGCACAAATAGAAACAGAACACGGCCGAATAAGCTTTAAACAAAGCTTAGCAATAATCATAGAACGATTTTTTTTAAATATTAATCCTAATATCGAGCTTACGATTGATCTTTAACCTTTGTGTTGCGGGCCCCAGGATTTACTAAAATTCCCTTTAAATGTTTTTACAATTATTGTCTACTAAAAAAACAATGCTTTATTTATTTTTAAAGAAAAATGTTACGCACTTACACATGTATTTTCGGTGAAAAGGAAGTCTTACATTGCTCATCCCATTCATGCTCTTTGTAACTAAGTCAACAATTCAATGATATCGTGTTTCAAATATTAGAAATAATGCAATTCTGTTTGAAACATCGTCGGTACAAGCAAAACATGCCACAGGGTTTAGTTTTAGGACCGACTATAAAAGATTTACTATTGATTTCTTTTTCCTAAGATTTCAAACTACTTAGAGATTCTATTTTGCACATCTGTATACCATTGGATTCATAAGAAAGGAATTATATCAATTAAGTTATTTTAGCAGGAGAACCTTGAACAATATTCTATTATAGAATAATGCTTTATTTACTTTGTATTCTTACATTTATCATTTTTTATTATGATAATAAAAAATGATAAATGTAAGACTACAAAGAAAATAAAGCATTTCAAAATATCTAACATAAATCAGCGAATCAATCAAGAATACCTTCAACATGATATTCACAATACCATAGAGATGTTATCTCCAGGCTAATAATGTGTGGAAAATATTTTGCACATAATACCACTGTTGAAGGAAACCCTCATATTTTGTTTAACACATCATTCCTTAATCTTCGATCTCATTCTCACCACACACCCACAATAACCACGATCGTAATTCTCATCGTCTTCATCACCATCACCACCATTTTTTTTTCTTTCATAGTTCATTTTCCATCATCCAAAGTGGATCAGCAGCTACACCAGAGAAGGCCTATCGTCACTCAGGGGCCAGCGAAACCTGACCAATAGTTTCCCCTCCAGAAACCCTTCGAAAGGCAATTAAGTTGATATTCCCTCGCTATCCAGGTCACGCCATTTTAGACAAATCATAATAGTTGACCCTTAGACATTCAGAAGATAAGATACGTCTTCGACCAGAGCTTGGCGGAAGGAAACTTCACACCCCGAGGTTCTTCTAATCTACCAATATGTGGTATGGTGGTCTTAAACAAAGACAAAAAGGAAAAACTGCAATACCACTTTTTGTATCGTCTTACCCATCTGGATTACGTGTCGCACGCAGCTGTGAATAAGTTAACCTCTATAATCGACAGTGTATGCAAATTTTATTCTATCCTTGACTCAAGATTTACCAATAACTTGGCTGATAGTTGTTACATTAATCTATCGAAATATGATATCGGAAAGTTTACTCTCATCCCATTACTAATCTCTCCCTCCTCCTTTCTCTTTCTATATTTTGACTAACCTTTTCTCTTTCTGCATCTTCATCTAGAGACCCTCTTTCTCCGTCATCCATTCATCAGCAAATTTGACCCCTTCTCGTGTTTTTATCTCTGACTGGCTCAAGGGGTCTCCTGTCTATTGATGAGATTCATTTCATTCATTGTCTAATGGTCACGATTCGTAATGTACGCTCCTGTTTACATGGTCGCCCCAATATTCTTCATTCGTTTCTATTTCCCTTTTCCTTCTAATCCCCATTAATATTCAATTATTCCTTATTTGTGATCCAATTTGATCATTATAATCAACCCTCTTTTTTATATAAAAAATGACTTTCTTTTTCATAATAATTGTAAACAAATAATGATATGATTTTGTAATGTGACTCGAAATAAATTTCTTTAGGATTTTATGAATGCCCTAATCGACAAAAAAATACATTATGATAAAGCAGATCTACTTTATAAAACATTGATTACCAATGTTATTGTTGGTGATGCTTTTTAAATGTTCTTGTCGGGTAATCTGATTTTAAAAAAATCTTGCAGGACGAGACATATCGGAATCATCACGTGCTCTCAAATGGTTCAATGTACTTACTTTTTATTGACAAGTTAATTGTGTATAATTTTTATTGACAAGTTAATTGTGTATCATTTTTTAACTGGAGATCGACTTTAAACGATGTATGGACATTTGGTTCGAGCATTGGTACGATTGGATTGTGCCAATGTTAGATCGAACCGATGAGTTCATGACATATTTACGATAGTCTTACGCATATGCACTAAAAATTCAGGCATTTGTGAAGAGTTGTGGATGTCAATCTATTACAGGTTCTTGGACTCTGATGTGTCTTGGAAATGTCAAGTACTTATGTAAAGTGATTTCTATAAATATCAGTATTCTAAAAAAAAGGAAATAATTTTCCTGATTATATTGTATCACACTTATATATGACTCTCATTTCATCACGATTGAATTATTGTATATTGGCTTGGGGCAATACAAACAAAACTTTACTAGATTAAATCGCAAAAGTGTTGATTGACCAATCAGACTTTTATGCAAACACAAATCCATTATTATCATAGAATAAAGTCCTTTAAAAAATCCATGATCTATACGAATTTCACTTCGGTATATGTTTGTTTCAACTATCAAAAAAACGACTTCCAGATATTTTGTCCATCGTTATTTAAAAAACATCTTCATCCGTATACCCGTCAAAGTGACCTATTCCGCCTTCCATATGCTAGTAGGATGCTTGCTCAAATAACAATTATATTTGAAGGTACGAGGTTTTGGGATCATCTTCTAAACGAAATATTTAGATGTTTATCCTTAAATACGGGTAAATGTAAATTAAAATCCTTTCTTCTAACTCAGTTAAGATGCACTGGCTGAAAAATATAAATTATATAAATTTATTTCTATTCCTTTCTACCCTTTTTTCTAAACATACGTTAGTTAGTTTTTTTTTTTTATCTCACCTGCCCGTTCTCTCTCTATTATTCTTCTTATTTCTCTTCTTTCCATTTTATATTACACAATCTTTTTCAACTTATCTTTTGCTCTTCCAATAGTCTGATTTTTTGTAGGTGTCCGATCTCCTTGATATTTTAAAGAAACCTTCAGACCTGACAAGCTCTGCTGTAAATGCAGGTTCCTTCATATTTTGCACTCGTTATTGTTGTAATCTTCTGCCATTATTTGCTATACTGAATTATTTGCAGTATTGTATTCTGTAAAACGGAAAAAATCACCAATTTTTCCTATGGTAAACCAAGCCACCCCCCCCCTTGATAACCGTTCCGCAGCCCTGTATAATGAAATTCCCCCGGATACCCTGACATTTAAAAAATGTATGGCCTCAAACGATCAAAATTGATTGGGTGTAATACTTTTTAAAAGCATTTGTTCGTATTTCTCTCTTTTATTGATATTGGGGAGGGTATTAATGAAGAAATAGACTTCTCACTGATATAAATGAGATACATTTCTTACTCCTGCTTAGTTAGTTTTAGTTTTGTGGAGGTAGAGATGGATCAACATTTTGATAATTTGGGGCTTTTCAAACACTGTATCACTTTGTTTGACTCTTTTGGAACAAGCACAAAAAATAATTATTGCAACAAAGATTCCCTTTTCCATCCCCGATTTTGGGAGGGGTACAGTAAGAGTACTAGGGTACTTATTATCTCAAGCTCTTGGTCAAAACGGGACAAAAGCCACCCCCCCCCCATTACCTCTCCCCCATTGGATCCGCCTCTGACGTCTGATGCTGAATATTTTTCACGAGACTAGGAGACAGACCCCCTGACCACTTTTAGGACTCCATTCACGCCACCTCCTTGAAAGTGAAACATTGCCCTCTTGCGGTCAGTAGAATACAGCCTTGATATTGTACGGTGCTTCTTCTAAGCAGAATCTTTGATCGACCACGAAACAAACGATAATACAAATGTGTGTTATTGGGGATATTTAACTCATCTTGATCGACATTATGAATAATTGAGTATTCTCCGATTTTGCTAGAAAACAGACTGAACTACCAGGTCAATATCTCACATTTTACTCCTAGAGATAAAGTGAATTCGGCCATTTTAATTATTTATCATTTTTGGACAGTTCGTTCGACTCTGAGGTTTAATATAGACAGGCCATCAATTCTTTTCATGTCATCCTAACATCCTATTCATTACATTTCACAATTACATTAGCATAAAGTGACACTTATTCTTTTTAAAATTTGTTGAATATTTTGACATTTAGAATGATGGGCAAACTATAACATGAAGCACATTTTCTAAACTGATGGTCTGTATCATTTCATCTTCAGTTAAAGGAAAAGCAAAACAGTAGACAAAAACGGGGAAAATAAACTGGAAAGAGAAAGATAAATCAGTGCAATCACCTTTCATGACAAGTGCTGAAAAGCCTCAAACCATGGACCTACGACTGTACTGAACATTCAACCTCGGACGTTGACCCGAGTGCCTCATGCATATTAATGACCGATTATCCAAGTTATTTCTTCCTCCGTATCAACTGACTCCAGCCTGTCGACCATATTATGCACCTCATATTTTTTTTTAATTCATCAAATCCATTTCTTGTTATCTCATTTATGCATTCAATCTGATTTATCCAAAATTTTAACCTATACAGACACAATATAAAACCTTCCTGTAAGTTAAAATCTTAAAAGAAGAAATCATTTTAGTAATGTATTTATGGTTGGTATTTTTGTTTTGTCTGTTCGATTTAGTTCAGTGTTCTTGGTAGTTTAGGTACAACCCCTATAATAGTAAGTTATTCAAATTAGTTTGTAAATGAAATAATTTGTTGGATGGAATTTGGTCAATTGGTAAAGCGATTATAACGTGCAAATGTCTGTTATTTGTACTGCATAATAATGTATAACAATAGAAAGGAGAAAGAAAGAGTGTCTGCATTTGTTTTTTATGTAGCAATTCTTTGATGACGTTCCTTTTAACGAGAAAGTATTGATTTTGCTCGTAATGAACAAGCGCAAATCTAATTTTCCTCCCAATTTGAAAATATGTTGTTGAGTCCCTTGGTGAGGGGGTATGATAATTTCATTACAAAACTGGAAATATGTCAATGGATTGGTGAAACCCAATGCCTTAGCATCGACTTGGAAGTAAACACTCCATGATAAGAAGCGTGCTTCTCTATGCTACTATTTGTTCATGGTTGATGAAATTGATGAACAGTAGACAAGATCTCAAACTCGCGGACACTAAATGAATCTCTCAATATCATTTACATGTTTTTATTCTCATTTTCATGATTTCGGTCCCCTGACCTTATAAGAAAAATAATTGTTTATTTTAGTTCATAATCACTTTAATATTCACCATACCTTCTCGATTTATCACCATTATCTAGACAGTTATCCACTTTTGCCTGCTATTGATATCAATATATACCCAAATGAACATTCTTCTTAACGGATATTGTGTTAGGCCTCTAGGTTTTCGCCATGTGCAACTCTTAATGCATTAATAACACTGGGTAATATTGTTTGACCTCTAGAGACCAAACAGTTCTTGTTTTGTACCCATGTGGGTGTCACCACTGAATAGTATATCATTATCTTCTTGTGGCGTTCGCAACTCTCGAAATTTGCCAGCGCCATGCATGCACTTCATCTCACCGGCGTCCGTTTCTAAGGATTTCTGCAAGTCGTCCATGCGCTTCGTTAATGGATGTTAATGGCCCAACAAGGAGAAGAAGGGAGGGAGGATCGGAGACAAGAAGATGAGGATGATTTTGCCTTTAATGATAAAACGAGACAATCATCTCGAATTACAACCCACTCTCTTTGGTGGCATCTCAGATTACCGTGTCTTGAAACACTTCTTCACCACATAAGCGTGACAACGGGTATGGTGATGGGACACATGGCAAGCAAAGACCCACGCGTCTCATCACATTGTCTTACCGGTAATACGTCTACACCAGTTGTGTACAGACTTATTAAGAAGAAATCATATACATGCACGACCAGCATGCTGTGCCGATCGTTGTTTTATGTTTCCTTGTTTTCTCTGAGATTTTATTGCAAGCTTCTACGAAACAGACAAATTGCTGTAATAATTTATAAAAATAGGCTAGGCCGAATTAAAGTAGAAATAGGACAGGATATATAATCAATGATTTACTTAAAGATAAATTCCAGTATTGGTAACGATCCCAAAATGACTTTATACAGAATCTAATATAATGACCACCCAAGTGTCTGTTTGTATGAATAAAAAATATGTGCCAAAGGATTCTGGAAGAAATTGTGTAATTGCTGAGAAATAAGCAAAATAAGCGCAGATTCGGTCACTTCCGTCGGGTCTTTATTCCAGCAATAATTATACACTGTCCCACGTGTGCCTATCTGTGTTGGTGATCTTCAGTGTGAATATTTTTCCGCGTAGATTTCAAGATTTCACAAAGTTCAGTTTATGTAACTTTACCAGATCTAGATCCTCGATGATATACTGACAATCAAGCCTGGTTTTACAGACTTTCTCATGAAATCAGTGTTTACTGCAACTACTGGCATTTCCCTTTAAGAGGTCGAAGTAAAAAAAAACTAATTTATTGCGTTTAATAGATATATATCTGTATTTATTCTAAAAACATAAAATCAATCGTCATGTTTGATAGTCATGATAGCAATGCTATTATACATGTACAGTCGTTTTGATAACGATGATAATTATGACGATGCTGATAATAATGATTTTAACAATGATAATGATAATATCAATGTCGACGACAACAACATTAATAATGACGATGATGGTAATTACGAAAGAGCATAATACTAACGATAAAAATTAATGACTAGGCCAGCAAATAAGGATTCAAGAAGTAATAACAATTATAATATATATATATAGGTTTTCCCGTCCAATTTCGTCAAAATTTCAACCGATTTAATGATGTAATAGTTCAATTTGCAACTAATTTGAATGACCTATGAGATCAACATTTCAATACCCAAATACTTTATTTAATTTAATCATATTGGCACGCGATTTCATGGTTATTTCATTTAAACAAGTATAAAGATTGATCAAATTCAAATAGCCGAAAAGGTGTTTTCAAATTCGCAACGGTACCCTTCTTGCGAAGGTTTAGGAATTCAAAATCATTAATATGCGATCACTTATAGGATATGCACAGTTTTTTTCGTTTTTTTATTTTTTATTTAATTTGATGTTTACCATTATACTGAAATGTATCATCCATCTGAAAAATCATCATCGGAACAACAACTCGTTTTTCCACTTTCATAACTATAGATCGTGGTCAATACCATCTTTTCCCACAACGATATAATTTACAATAGTATGAAATAAAAAAGAACAAGATGATGAAAAAAATACCTACCATTGGCACAGATCATCCACCCACTCACTGGCGGATCCAGGGGGAGGGGGCACACCCGGCTCGTGTCCGTGCCCCCCCCCCTTTAGAGCCACAATTAAAAAAATCGTGGACCGTCCCTTATTCTTTGGTAAAAACCTTCTGTTTTGCTCGTCAAATTCCTAGGGAAAATGCCCCCCTTTTTTTGGAAATCCTTGATCCGCCCCTGCACCCACTCATTAATCACTAAAAGGATAACCGTTCACAACCATATCCTACAAGTGTTACATGAATTGCGTCTTTATCAAACATAATGGAATAAAATTATTCTAACTGAAAGATCAGAAGAAAAAAATAGGGTAAAGTTTGGAGAAAAAATGTATAACGTTATAAAAGAAAAATGAACACAGAAACATGTTATCTGAATTTGGACGTTTAAAGTGCAAATATGTGTGCCGATTAATGAAATTGAAAATGGTATTTTCGGTGAAATTAAACGATTAGTTCGTCGTTGCGAAATTAAATGACAACTTTTGGCCATTAATTTGAACGAATTTCTCCCTAAATTGAATTTCTACCAAATTCAAAGGAATGATATATAACGGAATTAAATGATGAATAAATGAAAATGAACCGTGTGTGCAGAGGGCTGACAAAATATTTCGAATTTGAAAGTCCTTTCATTAATCTAAATGCAACCCTGATGAAATTGGACGGGAAAACCTATATTAATGATAACTTAAAGAAAGTAACAAATCTTGGTATTCATAGCGATGATGGTATATAAATATAGACACTTCAGATTTGTACATATAGGAAAATATAATTTATGGGAAACACGTACTAGAAATAAATCTATGAATATTATCATGGGGGGGGGGGGGCTTGGATACCATCAACAGTGTAGCAAGTAGCTGTATCAGTTAGTATATCTTTATTGTTTGATGGTCATAAATCATAATTTTATTAAATGCTATTCTAGGTTAACGATATAACGTATTCTATTACAAATTATCAATAAAGATGAGTAGTAGTTTAACACGAAAATATCGTAGTCGTATCGCATATAAAAAACATGGCTCTTTTATATTGGTTAAATTCAAGAATAAGAACATGATCTCAATGTTGTTATTTTCCCTGAAAACAGGATATTTCGTCATAAATTTTGTGGCATAAACATTGATAATTGTGTCATATTTACAATTAGAGAGCCTATAAACCCATGAACATGGTGCAGTTTCGACTAAACAGCTATAAATTATCATTTTTTCAATATGCACTTCACAAAAAACAGGCATAATATGTAAAGCAAATGGTGTATTGGATGTGTGCAATCATTTTCCTCAATATTAAAACATACAGTTCTCCCATTTCAATTGAAAGGATATTATTATCTAATGGCATTTGGGGATTTCATTATTTCGAAATGTTTTTACTGTAGTTTAAAATTTGCAAAGTATGCACTGGCAAGATAAATGCTAGATCGGCTAATGTTCTTTGCCTGCACCTCTTCCATACCTTCCCCCACGATGGGATTTGTCAATACTCAATAAGTAAGACTTTTTTTTTTCAGAGGCACTTTCCCCTGAAAATATTGCTTGAAATCCCACGCAAATTTGTCTGACAGCCCTTTAAAACACCCTTTAAAGATCAATGGCTGTCGAGATAGGAACACAAGAGCGACTGCGGTGTGTTGATTAGTAGGCCTTTATCGAGCACCAAACATGCCCAATGTTGACTCAAAAAGTACCTCGCCCTATTGCGCACCGTTGTTCTTTTCCATCCACCTTCATAAAAATCCGATTCATATTTTCATCAATCGATAAAGATGAAGAGTGAAAAGGGTAAGATGGGCAGAGCGGGAGGATATGGGTGAGAGAGGGTAAGGGGCATGTGAAGGCGATGAAGGAATTAATATCAAGTGAGAGTATACAGCAGGGGAGAGGCTAAAGGAGAAGTGACGAGGAGATATAGGGGGAAGAGTAAAGGAGAGAAAAAATGACGAAGAAGCATTACATAAAGAAATATTTAGAATGAAGGAGGGAATTGATTGATGATGTTCTACCCCCCCCCCTTCCCTTAACTATCCACCCACTTTATTTATATGCGTCTGTGCAAATCTGTCTCTGTTTCTCTCTTTCTTTTTTCCCTCTTTATCTCTCACGTTAAAATAACTTTCTCTCTCGCTCTCTCTCTCCCCTCTATTTCATTCTTTTAAAAACATTTTTCGCCTACCATCAAGCAAGCATGAGAGAGTGAGAAACGCGCGAAAAACCGGCGTTAATTTGCAACTGGAAAATTTGTCTTGGCGCTGAGGCGCATTCAAACCCAAAGTTTGTTTCCTCTCGGATTTCATGGACCGAACGGTCTCCCAACAAAAGAAAGCCCACACGAAAACTACCCGTCGCAATATTCCAATGATAATATTGAGACAGACAGAAATGTTGCGAATTCGACGATATGTCTACTGCAAACAAATGTGTCTAATATGCAGATAACCCACTTGGTTCTTGATACCTGCATATACAGTATAACCCAGTGTGGACAATCATGAAGGCCATAGCTTCTAGAGACGCCATCATGACCATTGCGCGCTCTCTTGAACGCCAGGAACCCGATTCACTCTCAAAATATACATCAATAGAATGTTATACTAAGTCAACATATTAATATCCACAGGCCGAGGGTTCAGATATGTACACCGCACTCTCTGTCGGTTAAACAGACTATCATTCTAAAGGGTCACCTTATGTCTCTTGTGCAAACTGTCCTTTTCTTTCTGATTTATGTCAGGATGTGCAACCGCCCCGGGATCACATCACTTTAATTTTGAACCATGGAATCAGAAATTAGTGGTTTAATGTGAAAACTGTGCAGCAAAGAGGGAGGAAATATCAAGAATCTGTAGGATTCAAATTTAGTAGGCCGTTGTAATTATTCAGAATAATTATCAAGGACTGATATTATATCGATGTATCAGGGGAAATAAAGGTTACTGAACGAAGGTACTTAACCTTTTCATTTACTCGTAACAAAAGAATTAATGCAATTATTATGATCCCCTTTAAAAAGCGTATGAATCACATTTTGCCGTTATAGAGCACAGAATAACACCTTTTTCATTCATCAACTTTATTTGTTGGATATCAGTCTTTCTACCTCTATAAACATTAATTATACAAACCCTATTTTTCAATGAGAGTTTTTAGTAAGACAAAGGTAGATAAATGTCTACGCATGAGTGGTTCCTATATGGGTGACTTAACTGTACTTCTATATCCTCTCTTTGACGAGAGTAGATTTTGATAAATATAGGTCAATAGTCCTAACCAGTGTTTATGATACATATCATGGATTATAAAAGCTAATTAGTATTTGTTTTTTTGTCTTTATTACTGCGTTCAAAATAATACAATACATAATAGCAAATGTGTTCACATGTTCTATACAAAAATAATCCATAATACAAACAATATTAGCATAATACATAATGAATCCAAAATAACGATGTGAGCAGAAACTTCACTTTTGAACTAAAAAACGTATTAATTAATGAACCCAGGAGACCGCCATCGTAAGTGGTTAAGCTTGATATTGATGGCGGCCTCTATTGGAAATGATCCTCTATTGGAAGTGCGTTTGCAGAGCATATAATTGCTCGATTCAATTTATTCACTTATCTGTTGTTTTCATTAAAAATTTTATTATACATTTATTCACTTCCAAAGATGAAATGAATTCATTTGAGTCTATTGGTCCATGTTGGTCAAACATCTACATTGATCATGTTGATACATTTTTTTAATTTTATATTTTGTTTGGCAACGAAACTTGTCAGTAGTTGACAAATTGTTGCTGAAAGGATTTTATGCGTATTGCAATGTTACTTTGGACATTATAGATCCAAAATAGCATACATGATATTTAAAAAAAAAAGATTTGTCGTAACATACGTGACGTGATTGTACATACTCTATGTTTTTTTGCACGAATCATGGAGGAAGGAAAGGAATGTGGGATGTAAAATAGATGCTGGCGCCCTCTTGAGAGCATCGATTACAACTTCCCGATCGGCTGCAGAATAATATTGTGCAGTGTAAAGTAGTCCCACATTGTGAGGTGGCATCTTGTTGTATAATGCTTGAAACGTTTGCAAATCGATAAAAATCATGGTTATAGCAGGCACACAGTTTTTGGTGATTATTTGTAATCATCATGATTAATGGAAAATGCATGTGGTCAATATTACGCATGCGCAGCGGAATGGAGTGAACGCGCCATTTTTGAGCTCTCGCCACCTTGTTATGTTTCACCATTATTTTCTATTTGGAACCACTAAATGCGGTGAGTGAACTTATTCTACTTGAAACTGACTGTGCTTGGGAATCATTGACCTTAGAAAACATTTTCTACCTCATGAAGAAAACCTATGATTTGAGAAGCAAAATGCCGGGACCAGCTCAACGTAATGCGAACGCTACACAAAGCCAACGCCCTAAATCGCCAGCCCGGGGGGGCCACTTACATTGACGAGTGGATACCATGCGCGACCAAAAAAACACGTAAAAAGGATGTCTTTTTCACGATTGGGCACGTTACGTACGTAACGTGATAAGGGTGTCAAAAACACAAAAATAATGAAAAAAGGGTATCTATTTCGCTTGGACAATTACGTGTTTAGGGTCGAATTTGCGGGGATGATAAAACAAAATTCAAATGTTTTATAAAGGATGTCCTTTTTGGCCCAACACTTCGTGTTTAGAGTCCGATTTGCGTGAGGTGTAGAAGGTGGGGTTGTACTAAACCAAATAAGGTAAAGCCGACGACCGAAGGACCCGTAACAATAAAACATTCCTGTACTTGTTTAGGGGTTCATTTCAGGTAATATTTGCCAAGATTATTGTTTTGTTTCCATTACTTGTTAAGGGTAGGGTTTGACACACCAATACTTGTTAAGGGGTGCATTTTCATAATATGGAAATTACGTGTTTAGGGTGCTTTTCGAGACCCCATGGTCGCGCATGGTATCCACTCGTGAATGGAAGTGGCCCCCCCGGGATCGCCAGTTACTAATACGAGTGTTACAGTGCCACGTATGCAGTCTGAAGACTCGCCATCGATTCAACCTACACTTGCAGACCTCCAAAAATCACTGAGTGAGTTTTCTGGCAAGGTTTGCACCAAATTGGATGAGATTCACACAGATATTACGTGCATGAAAAAGAAAATGGCAGATTTGGAGGCAGCAGTGGCTGACAACGCGGCTCGAGTCTTAGACATCGAAAAGGGTAAGCTTCCTGAAATGGGATCAAAGCTGCAGAAAGAGATCGATCTACTGAACGAGAAGTTATTGCTTTCGGAAATCTACCACAGGAAGGCAAACCTTCTTTTTTATGGCATAGAAAAAAGGCCTAATGAAAATGTAGAAAGGGCTCTACGTGAAGCTTTTAAAGCCATTGGCTTGAGTGGAGAAGAAGCTGAATCAATTGCTCTCAACAATGCTCATCGTCTACCCAACAGGAATGTAACCAATAATGCTCCCCAGCCAATAATTGCTAAATTCATCTACATGGCTCAGAGAAATCGATTGTTGTCTGCTTTCGAGGGAAGAACCGTCAACCGCCGAGGAAATGATCAGGAAATCGCCAGGCCTAATCCACGGATCACCGTACGCACAGACCTACTACCGGCACTCAAAGCACAACGAAGCATCCTAGCGACCAAAGCATACAACCTGCGGAAAGAGAACAACTTATCTACTAAGATAGTGGTTACTGGCACCAAAGTCGCACTCCTCACGAAAGAAAAGAACTCCACAGCTGAATGGAAGGCCTACAAAGAATAACTTGGTGAGTTTAAAGTCATCATTAACTAACCATCTCGACGTATTGACTCATCACTATTTTGCCTTCCTTGGCTTCTTGCACCAGCTCCATTATATTGTTTTTAATCGCTCACCAATGCTATTATAAATTTATATCGATATAAAATATGTGTTAAGGGAAAAGTACCATCCTACCTGTTGTGATATTGCCATGTGTGCTTTTCGATTGATGGTGAAGTTCTTATTCTTTTTTACGGAATAGTCTATGTATTTTCATACACCAAAAAATAAATAACAGGAAAAATCCAAATGTGTACCTGTACATAATGTGGATATTTGGTTTTGACCTATAGGCTAAAGTAAGTTGAATACTTCCAATCGATTACTCCCAATTTCCATCAAAATAGTGATATATAAAAAAAGTACAAACTTACTTTTTTGTAATGATGCCACATGGTGAATTTCTCAACCCTTTTGTATTGAAAGGACAACATGTTTCATTTATTAAACTACAAAGTAATTCAAAATATGTAAAGGCTAAACAAATTGAATACTTACAATCGATTGCTGGAATTCCCCCCTGAGAATGTAACTTTCATGATTAATGGCTTGCTATTCGAATACCAGCAGTCGATTGCTAAAGTCAATTGAACTTGTACAATCGATTACAGGTCCTTTATTTTGTTATGTATCTTACCAAGCTACACTCATGAAGCACCATCAGACAAGTATAATCAAGACTGACTAAAATTTCAGCAATTAGTGTATTGGTTACAATGCTCATCAATTCCGTTAAAAACTTACCTCAATGGATTTATATATGTAAAGGAAAATTGATCATTTTCTGTATGCGATTTGACTTATTGTGAATCAAATCTATCATAAATTTATATCAACATAGAATATGTGTTGAGGTAAAAGTACCAACTTACCTGTTGTGATGTTGCCATGTGTGCCTTTCGAATGATGGTGAATTTCTCAATCTTTTTTACGAAATGGTCTATATGTTTTCATACACCAAAAGAAAAAGAAATGATCCAGAATGTGTGCCTGTACATGTTTTGGATTGTTTTTGTTTTAGCCTGTTTGCCGAAGTAAGTCGAATACTTCCAATCGATTACTAGCACCTGTAAATTTACATCAATATAGTGATAAAAAAGTACCAACTTACTTTTTGTAATGTTGCCATGTGTGAGTTTCGACTTATGGTGAATTTCTCAACCCTTTTGTATTGAATGGACAACACTTTTTTTTTCATTTATTAAACTACTTAATGATTCAAAACAGCAAAGGCTAAACAAATCAAATATTTACAATCGATTGTTGGAACTCCTACTTGAGAAAGTAACTTTCAAGATTAATGGCTTGCTATTCGATTACCGGCAATCGATTGCTGCCAAGTTCACCTTGGGATTCATACACTTATTGCATTCTAGATGGCTTGATGCCTGCTTTATTTTCGCCTTTGGTGATATTGCAATCTTCGAAGTCAATGCGTAGCAAAATTTAGTATAACAATGCAGGTAAAGTCAATTGAACTTGTACAATCGATTACAGGTAGTTACTTTGTTTTGTCAAGATATGTAAAGGCTAAACAAATCGATTACTTACAATCGATTGCTGAAACTTCCACTTGAAAAATAACCTTCAAGATTAATGACTTGCTATTTGATTACCGGCAATCGATTGCTGCCAAGTTCACCATTCCATACACTTTTTGCATTCTAGATGGCTTCATGCCTTCTTTATTTTCGCCTTTGGCGATCTTGCAATCTTAGACGTCAATGCGTAGTAAAATCTAACATTACAATGCAGGTAGACTCGGTTGAACTTGTACAATCGATTATAGGTCGTTTCATTATTTTGCCTCTAATAATGGATACTAAATATAAGTGACGACATTTTCTAATGAGTTGTGTTGTATTAATCAATCCGCTTTATTATATAATCATGTTAATGCAGAATGGATTGTTCTAAAAATATATATCTTACCAAGCTACCATCATGAAGCACCATCAGACAAGTTTAATCGAGACTGACCAAAATTTCAGCATTTAGTGTATTGATTATATTGCTCATCATTTCCGTTGAAAACATACCTCAATAAATTTATATCTGTAAAGGAAATTGGTCTTACCATGTAGGCGATTCGACTTATTTTCAATCAATTCTATTCTAAATTTATATCAATATAGAATATGTGTAAAGTGAAAAGTATCAACTTACCTGTTGTGATGTTGCCATGTGTGCTTTTCGTATGATGGTGAATTTCTCAATCTTTTTTACGAAATGGTCTATATGTTTTCATACACCAAAAGAAAAAAAAAATATCCAGGATGTGTGCCTGTACATGTTTTGGATTGTTTTGGTTTTAGCCTGTTTGCCGAAGTAAGTTTAATACTTCCAATCGATTACTAGCACTTATAAATTTACCAACGAAATTTACATCAGTATAGTGATAAAAAAGTACCAAGTTATTTTTGTAATGTTGCCATGTATGGGTTTCGACTTATGGTGAATTTCTCAACCATTTTGTATTGAATGGACAACATTTTTTCATTCATTAAAGTACATAATGATTCAAAATATGTAATGGCTGAAGAAATACTTACAATCGATTGCTGGAATTCACTCTTGAGAAAATAACTTTCATGATTAATGGCTTACTATTTGATTTCCAGCAATCGATTGCTGCCAAGTTCACCATTATGTACACTCTTTGCATTCTGGACGGCTTGATGCCTGATTTATTTTTTGCCTTTTGTGATATTGCAATCTTTTAAATTAATACATAACAAAATTTAACATTACAACACAGGTAAAGTCAGTCGAACTTGTGCAACCGATTACAGGTAGTTACATGTACTTTGCTTTGTTTATAATAATGGATACTAAATTTAAGAAAAAAAAAAAAAATCAATGTTAAAGTGTCAGTGACCTTACTCATTATGATATTTTTGTGTACGTAATCGTTGAATGATCTATGTAGCTATACTTGTTAGGTACTGTATATAGCTAATTATTGTAATGTTGTAGGAAAAAAACAATTTGTCTAATTTATTTTCAATATACGAAAGAACCTTTAAATACTTTTTGCTGTCAATATTCTTGCATGTACATGCTCAGTGGTATTTATTTTAAATCACTTTAGTATATAACTGTCTCTGTATCCATTTTTCTCAAAGGCATTGTACTAGCCTTGCCTCGCACCACATGTTTGCTTAATTTCGTTAATTGTAATCCAACAAGAAATACTCTTTAATACCTGTACTGAATTTAATCGATCTGTTACCCGCAATTTTACACTGCATGTATTCCGATTTTTACTATTCTTTTTAATTTATGTTTGGTTCTTTGACTAAGGTTTATCGATAGATTTTTATAGAATTATTTAGACAGGTTTCATTTCTTTATTCACTTTTGTGATTACAACAATTCTGGTTCTACTTTCTGTTAACGTTAAGGTGGCCAGATGCTCGCAGGTTAGGACTTCATTGACCTCCCGTATGATTTGCTATCATTGTCATCATCATCATTACCACCACCACCATCATCATCATCATCATCATCATCACCACCACCATCATCATCATCATCATCATCATCATCATCATCATCATCATCATCACCACCACCACCACCATCATCATCATCATCATACTGTTCCGGCACAGAAAATTTACATACAAATCAGTTATCATATCTTCGATCTTAAAATCTTGGTAATATCGTTTTTTCTTCACGAGTAATGACATAGACATTTTTTCTATTTTCAATACAAACAATGCATCATGTAATAAATATTACTCAACTGAAGATTTTACTTCTAAATTTA
Organism: Lytechinus variegatus; assembly: GCF_018143015.1. Lineage (NCBI taxonomy): Eukaryota > Metazoa > Echinodermata > Echinoidea > Temnopleuroida > Toxopneustidae > Lytechinus > Lytechinus variegatus. The sequence continues at coordinate 27,365,903 of NC_054746.1, read as the reverse complement.
GAGACACAGAACACAAATTCAGTTTGCTTCACGTTAATGCCAGAAGTTTGAACAAAAACTTTGAATCATTGGAATCATTACTCTTTACTCTAAATAATTTCAAATTCTCCATTATCGGTGTCACGGAAACATGGCTTCATAATAATTCACCTAACATATTCAACTTGCAAAACTATAATCTTATAAGGCGAGATCGTGAAGATCAAAGAGGAGGTGGTGTAGCATTTTACATCAATGAACATTTGCAGTTTAAAATAAGAAAAGAAATATCATTAAAACAAAGTGAAACTCTATTCTTAGAAATCATGAAGCCGAAAGGCAAAAATATAATTATTGGATTAGTTTACAGACCCCCTCATGGCAATGCAAATTTATTTTGCGAAGAGCTTGAAATATGCCTTCATACCATAACAAAAGAAGATAAACAAATATATCTAATGGGTGATTTTAACATTGACCTGTTATCCCAAAATAATGACAACGATTTATTCCTACATACTATGCATTCATTTGGTTATTATCCCCACATAGATCAACCGACCAGAATTGATAGCCATTCATCAACACTTATCGACAACATATTTTCAAACATACTAAACAGAGATACTTCCAGCGGACTAATAATATCTGATATAGCTGATCATTTACCGGTTTTCTTATTATGTGATAATGATATTTCAAAAGAAAATTCACCTAAATCTACAATGTATAGTAAAGAATCCCCAATAAATATTGAATCGTTTAAAAGTGATCTTGCGATTGAGGAATGGTTAGATGTATTTAATGAGTCAAATTCAGATATTGCTTACACAAATTTTAACCAAAAATTGCAGAAATATTACGATAAAAATTTTCCTCTATCACCTATCAAAAAAAGAAAAGCAAAAATGCCATGGATTACTAAAGCTATTCTACGATCCATACATACCAGAAATAAACTATACAAGACATTTTTAAAGAACCCTTCTATTCAAAACAAAAATAAATATAAAACTTATAGAAATAGACTAACCAATATAATTCGGGCTTCTCGCAAATTGTTTTATTCCGAGAAACTTAACAAAGTTAAATCAAACATGAAAGCCACATGGGAGATCATCAATGATTTGATTGGCAAGAAACCCAAAGTATTACCTAAAGACAATTTCACAGTTCATGCTGCTGCAATAAATTCAGATGATGTAGCTGATACCTTTAATTCCTTTTTCGTTAACATAGGACCCTCTTTGGCAAACAACCTTGCCAGACCAAACCAAAGTTTTGCAAAATTTCTTCCCACACCCATCAATTCTTCCCTATTCTTTAACCCCACAAATGTTCAGGAAATAATTGAAATAACAAAAAATCTCAAATCCAGCAAATCAAAGGGATATGATAGAATTAGTACTTTCCTCCTTAAGCAGATCATACATTATATTGTCACTCCATTGTGTCATATTTTTAATCTGTCGATCAGCACCGGTAAATGTCCAGATCCCCTTAAAATTGCAAAGGTAAATCCTGTTTTAAAAAAAGACAATCCACATGAAATAACAAATTATAGGCCTATTTCTATTCTCCCCAGCATATCCAAAATATTAGAGAAGATTATTTACAAAAGACTTTATAAGTTCCTAGATACTTTTCAGTTTCTAAATTCAAACCAATATGGATTCAGGAAAGGGCATTCAACTGATCAGGCTTTAATACAAATATACGATAAAATTACAAATGCAATGACAAATAAAGAACACATAATAGGAGTATTCATGGACCTAAGCAAAGCATTCGACACTCTTGACCACCAGATTTTACTTAAAAAACTTGAAAATTATGGAATTCGGGGAATCACACTATCATGGTTTGAGAGTTATTTGACTGATAGAAAACAATATGTCACTCACAATAATATTTCTTCTAATTTTCAGACAATAAAATGCGGAGTTCCACAAGGATCGATCCTTGGCCCCCTACTTTTCCTTATATATATTAATGATTTGACTACTGTAACGCCTTTATTATCATTTGTATTATTTGCCGATGACACAAACATTTTTTGTTCACACACTAGCTTAGAAACTTTAGTAGATACATTTAATCGTGAATTACCTAAACTATCTTTATGGTTTAAATGTAATAGGCTATCACTTAATATAGACAAAACAAACTTTATGTATTTTAAGCATACAAGTTCACATATTACTGAGTTTCCATACGACATAAGCATAGATAATATTCCACTCAAAAGGAAAAAAGAAACAAAGTTTTTAGGTGTCACAATAGATGAAAATTTAAATTGGAATGAACATATACGTTGTATAACTACTAACATCTCCAGAAACGTAGGTGTACTTTACAAAATGAAAAACATAATTCCTCATACTACACTCGTTTTACTCTACAATTCATTGATATTGCCGTATATATCGTACTGCAATATAGTTTGGGCAACGTGTGCAAAAACTAAAATTAATACAATATATTTATTACAGAAAAAAGCAATTCGAATTTGTACTAATTCGCAATATTTATCACACACAAATCCATTATTCCATAAACTAAAGACTCTAACTATTTTTGACATAAATTCATTTCAAAGCTTACTGCTTATGTTCAAATACGTAAATAACATGCTCCCACCTTCATTTCACAATTTTTATACTATGAACACATCTATCCATTCATACCCTACGCGGAACTCTTCTAATTTCCATTTAATCAACCCCAAATTGCTTATTGCGCAGAGATCCATAAGACACCATGGTCCTGATTTGTGGAACTCTCTACCAGAATCTATAAAAAGATCCACGTCCCTTTACTCATTTAAAGCAAACGTTAAATCCATGTTGATATCAGAATATTTGAAGTAAAATTTCTGTGTCGTTGTGTCATTAAAGCATCATCGCCATCATCATCCTCTCCATCATCATCCTCTCCATCACCTTCATCTTCACCATTTCACCGTCATCTTCATCCTTATCATCTCCATCTTCAATGCTCAAATTAGATTACTGCTGTTTTTCATAAAATGTACTGTGTATCGATTCTGCTGTATTAATGTATTATATTAATCAATGAGTTTTAACCTGGGGTTGTCATTTTTTCAAGCAATCTGCTTATGATGACAATCCTTCTCCTGCAAATTGTAAATGTTAACTAATTTGGTATGAGATCAATTTTGTTTGTAATGATAATTTTAGTACATTTAGTTATGATTCATGCCAAAAAAATTATCAATATACTATGTTTGTTATGTTATGGAAAATGTATTCTATACGAATGATGTAATTGCAGAAGTAAACAATAAAATCAAATCAAATATAATTTGTGAAAAAAATGAAGTAGTTTTTTAGTTTATAATAAAATGCTTATTAATTTTCGTGCCACAGCGGTGATGTTGAAGAGTCGAGAGGTTAAAAAGCAATATAATTGAGATAAGATAAAGATCATAGTAACAAATTGTAAGTACGGCTTATAGACGCTCGTATGAAAAGATAGTCACTGCATTTCCGTGCCCGTAGCCTTAAATATTTTGGATTTATTTTGTTACAATTTGTAGCAACGAAGGTGTCACAATATGTCCGACGATATAAAATAAACACATTGCTTACCCTAAAACGCGTTGAAAGGATACACTCAGATTCGTTTATGAAAAAAAAAAAATATTTCTGTTTTACTGCGCACACACAATTTTATTAGAGCATGGAAAAGCTCGGGGAATTAAAACATGTTGACTGAAATCTTATTTATAAGAATTAGGTTAAAACTGGTTTCACAAGGCGGTCATGTCTTAAATTTCATAACACCCGTGACGGTGATATTAGCCATGTACATACTCTTGCATGGCTGGAATGTTTGATAGATGTGTATACGAGGAAAATGAATGGGAAATATAAGAAATTGTGAAGTGTTAATAATAATTTGCAAAGATTTGAGGATCATAGTAAATTTTCTAAAATTTCATTCATTCGTTTTCGTTTTCGAAATGAAAAGTTTGTTTCTAAGGGAGAGAAGAAAGTGCAGAACGTCCCTAGCTTGGTACACAGAGGGAGATCCGACGAACTATCTAATGATAAAAGATGAACGAAGAGACTGTGAACTTTCGATTCATGATACCCAAGATCACACGTAACCCAAGCTCAAAGCTGAAAGCAATACACGTATAGTGACATCTTGAGTAAAGCAAGTTCTACGAGCGGAACATTATACCAACCTATACGCTCATAGGGGTACATCACTTACCCCCATACCTACCTATATTACCCCAATAAATTCATTGACACAATTAACAGCGGGGGAGACGATAATATACGGGGTAGATTTCTATTAAAGTAGACAATCTAGGTTAAGAAGACCAATGCAATCTTTGGCATGCTATCAACCCAGATGCATATCTTTACGCGTGGAACGTTGTCTTAAGTTTTTTTTATTATTATTAATACCTGACTTTTCGCGTGATGCTCAACAATGTGATTGAAGAAGATGGAAAATAAAAACTGGGGCGAACACAGTTTGCCTCCATGTCTTTGCGCATAACTGGGTCAACAATTATATCCTTAAATGTTTTGACATATTTTTGTGATTCGATAGTATATTAATCCCGTGTTGTTCTACATGTCTTAAACCGTGTCATATGGTAATGTAATGCCCTTGCTCTGAACCCAGCTCGCCTACGACTAAAAAAGACCCCGTATCTGGAGCAATTGTCTTGCTCGTCTAAACGAATTTCCGGCTGTATCGTTATTGAAGGTATTGTTAAGTAGGAAAATATTTTATTTTACAGAGAGGAGGTGGATTTTGTGAACTTTTTGATTTCCTCTAAAAGAACAATCCGACCCGCATGTGTCCGAGATCGGGGTTTCGTCCGAATTTCAGAGACGGTTATTGCGTGCAGAAGAAATGCAATAAGTTCAGGAACCAGCGGGGGACCAGTAGAAAACTGGGTAATGGGGACAGCGAGCTAACGCCTACACCACGCCAGGCTTGCCCGGGTGGGTCCTTAGGTGATGTGAGCCTGGTGTCTAGTGTCGCATAGGTCAAACATCACACAAATACAAACGATTGCAAGTTTCCAAAACCTGAGCAATATCATGAAATACGTCTTATTTCCTAGGTTTAAAAAAAATAAAGTTCTAGGTATCTATTTTAGACAAATCTGTGACATTTGCAAGAGCCATATCCCATGATATTGAACAAATATTGTATATAATGTGTACATAATTATGTAATATGATTTAGAAAAAAAAGCTTCGGTGGATGTAATGACGATTCTAGGGTGTTTCAAACCGACGTAAAGTTTTCATTCATTATTTGATCAGGAAATATGCATTTAGTTTTACAATGCGCACTATCATCATCCGAAGCTTCGTCGTCGTAATGGTTTTGGCTGGGTGCTTTCATTCTCAGGATTTATTTCATGTAATTCTAATGTGTACGGTATTTAGTTTGTATTGTGTTCATATTAATATCCCGTCTATTGAAATATCAAGCCGTTGGTTTCTCAAGATTTTTTGTTATGTTCTATATCGTACAAAGGAGACCACGTTACCCTTTACTCAAGTTGAAGCACCCAATAGGATCTGTTCTCAATTCTGAGGTAAGTTGACTTCAATACAGTGATCTACATGTCAAAGTAGTTAATATGCCTCACGCATGTGGCGTCATAATCTCACAGCGCCCTCCCCCAGAGGTTGTATGTATTATGCGTAAACGGAGTTGTCAGAGATTTTCCAGCTGCAATTCACCAATGCACCAATGACTTCAGCCTCTAATATGTCGACGCAATGACGTCAATACATAAGATCTATAGGCGCCATCCATCCGCTTCCTATACCAAACACTTCGACCCTTCAACGTCTCATCCCCTCACCTCATCAACCATCGTCTATCGCTTTCTTCAATTAAAGAAACCCAAACCAAAGTTTAGATACCCAATCCCCAAACTATTTTGCATCTTTCAAGTAGCAATCACCTTATCCTTCATGAGTTCCAGTCTAGTCCTCGGCAGCCAAAGGCCTCATAGAATACGCAACAATATCTCTTCTGTTCCATCTCCGTTTCAGGTCCATTGTTGTAAGACCAGCCTCGGTGTTATGATCCCTGATTTGTTTGTGGTGTGGTGAGGTGTGTCGATTTTGTTACAAATATTAGATCGGATCTCTTTCTCTTTGTTTGCTTTGAGAGGTTAGATGAGTTCCAACTGAAATTGATAGGTCCTCGTTAGAACGTATCAGTACATGGGACTACTATACATTCCTTTGAAGAAATCGTTTTCTAGTGGCTACTTGTTTCGTCTTTCATTGACCTCAGCAAGCACACTAAATAAGACAAAAGATGCATTATATATTATTTTTTTATTGATTTATTGTTTCGTTCATATTCTCCCGAGTAAAAGATAAAACAGGCTGGAGAATATTACAAGATATGAAAAAAGTGAAAAGGACACACAAAAAACACAAATAGTTACAAAAAACAGGACCTGACAGAATGGTACAAGAACAAGGCATGTGAACAAAATTATACAAAACAAGACATACGAAATAGTACAAGAAATTTGAAACCAAAAACGAGTAATATAAAATAAACAAAAGAACAACCCCCCAAACAAATCTGCACAGTCAGGTAGATCGAATGAAAAGAGACAGAGACGGGAAAAAGCGAAATAAAGGGAGGGGTCCGAAGAATACAGAACAAGATATTTGTACTATTTTTTTTTTCAGCTCGAAACCAATTCATTTTGAACTTGATTAATATCAACTGACATCTATATGTGATATTAAAAAAGTTGCGAAAACAATATGAAATTAATGTACTTATATTTAATTAAAGAAACTGATAATAGTACGCAGACTAAAATATTTTATTATTGTAATTCTTAGTAACTGATTTCAACTTACAGTAAAAGCCCATAGACTTTTTTCATAGCCAATGTTCTTATCCCATGTAATTATATCATTAGTTGAGAGAAATATGTTGTTCTGTAAAATGTTCATAAGGTAGAGAACTGTGTCGTATGAGCATGATGAGGTTGTATTTTTATGATTCGAATGCAGATCTGTTTTAATGACGGCAAAGCAGAAATTCAGAATGGAAATAGGATTAAAATCGAGAAAACACATCTTAGTGTGGGCGGTGACACTAGAACGTGACAAACGGTTTAGGAATGCCCAAACACGCCAAACGACAGTTTGGATCTTATCTGTCTTATCAACGGTTACAATACGAAACATCGTCAAGATCGGAGCTTGACAAGTCCTAATTGGATAATTTCCTCATTTGTCGGACTTGTTTCTTGTTTCCTAGCAAAAATGTGTTGATCCGTTTTGGCGACGAGACGAACGTTTGCCCTGCAATGGCGCCTTGATCATTGGTTAATGCATATAGGTCCATGGTTAATGGCAATGTTGCTGATGTGCGTAAGCGCGTAAGATGAATTCCCATTGGTCACATCCTACCCTTAGCGCAGAGTGAACATTAATATCCGTGACCATCATTGTTAATCAAGCATGTTTTAAATACATTTATGCATAATTCTTTTTATCAATATATCATTTGCGTTTTTGATCCCCATATCTTAAGTTGCCATGTTTTTATTTTGGGGGTCATAATGGCATTATGAAATATCACTAGCTATGGCCTAAAAATATAAATGATACCTTTATTATTATTTTATTGATCCTCACGTTATACTAGTGGATATGGTCAACGAATACGAAGTCGAATGGACAACTTTGCATTTTGGAATATCAAGCATGGGATGCAGGATGGAGAATATGGTATTCGCTTTACCCCCTTCCCCAACTTCTCTCTCACTTTCTCTCCCTCCATCTCTCTATCTCTTTCTCTCTCTGTCTGTCTCTCTCTACCCTGTTGAACATCCGGGCCATCCATCTGTCAAAGATGACTAAGGTCTGACAGGAGATAGGATCTTTCCCGCCAAAACCAAGCGCGGGATCTTCCATGCGAAATCGAAGCCTCAGATTCCAACGGAACGTCTAATCTTCGACATCCTTATCTCACCAGCACCCAACTCCCCATCGATGCCAAATTCGTCAGCAAACGACAGAGTGGTGGAAGTCGAGTTCTCTTTCTTCGACGATACTCTCGCAAGGAGCTTCTTGAATTTACATACCCAATCATTATCTCACCTTCTTTCTTCTCTTATCAAGACATTATCAGACGAGGACGGAAAGGGGAGAGGGGAGCAAATAAGCCGGAAAGGGGGGAAAGGTGAAGGGCAAGAGAGATTCTTAATAGCTGGTTGCGTCAACAGGGATTGGAGCGTAAAAACAGGACGTTCTTCTGAGTTCATCTGGGATTATTAACTCAGGTTTTATCTGGAGGTGTCAAGAGACAGATGCGTGGAATAAAGCCATCTTTTAATACACCTATCAAGAAGCCCCTTGAGGATAGTAGAAAGTACAAGACAGGGTTGTAACTAATTAATGAATTAACATGAGGTAATAGGCTAATCTGGGTGGGAAATTCGTGAGGTTTAGAGAGTTGACATGAATGTACCTTAAACATAAGGTTATAGATCTGTAAACTTGAAAGACTGTTCTTACGAGAGAGATTCGTTTTTCTGTCATGCTCACCTTCATTCCGTATTTCACCACATGCACAAAATCTACCAGTTTAAAAGTCCTTCCTAAGTATCGACTTTCATAGCACTTCGGAGATGCCACTTTCTCTTCTTGTCTATACGTAGTAATTTTCCTAAAGACTGTCAAAACACACTTTTATTGTATTCTTTAATGAGTTTATCATTCAGTGAACATTTCAACTTACTTTCAAAGTTTCAAGTCCTGGGATCCGTTGCGTAAAACTTTTGCCATGAAAAAAACTCTGGCAAATAGACAAAAACTCCGGCAAACGAAATTAAGCCATGGAAACTTACACATTAAAAAACTCCGGGAAAGAATATTGCCAGAGTTTTTCTTTTGTGCAAAAGTGCCCTGTATTTGAGAGACGGAAGCGGCTGTTCCCTTTTCATCTTTTTTTTTATTTTGCAATCTATAAAGTAATTTCGTCACCACTAAATGTAAGAATAAAGTAGACGTACACGTCAAACATGTTAAGAAGGAAATTTGCTCATATCATTTCATCAAATCGTCATCTATCCCCTTCTTCATTACCACTTTGTTTCTGATCGTTGCATACCATCGATAGAAATACAGATGACATTACGGATGTAAGGTTAGCCCAGGTATGTTTGACAAAGATATTGGATATTCGAGAGTTAAGTGAAAATTTTGAGCATCTTGCAACACAGAGCAACACTGTGACGTGTTTGTGTTATATTTCTTATCTAGATTGAAATTAAGTAAAAAGGAGAAGGGGGGAAATGAAGGATAGAAGAAGTGCACTTTGATTTCATGGACACAATCATAATGAAATCAGAACCTGGGACCTGTGATTGTGGTGTAATGTGGGGACTTTAATCGCCTATAATAACGCGGTATTAAAGCTACATGTATCATTGACTAAAGTAAGCGAACATTCTTATTTTTAATTTTGTTCGTAATTCAATGTCATTGATTTACAATTATGATAATTCATCGATTTGGCCCATGTAAAGATGTAACAAGTTCCACGATTTGTTATTTTTGTTTAAATGCCCAGCTACCAAAGACTCCGATCTGTTGAATCATCAGCACATGGTCAACAGTTCATCATCAGTCCTTAAGCCATATTTTCTATTCCTCTTGATTAAAACGAATAACGGAGAAAGATCAAGAATCAGACGATTCGTTTGCGTTGCTCATTTTTTTTCGACGCTCATCAGTCCGTGACTCTGAAACCCAAAATAAAGAGGTCTATTTAAGAAGCCATCCGGACAGGAAGCTTACCGGGGGATAACGGGTATCTACTGTGAAACTTTCTTTCCCAATAAGCTCTGGTGATCCTTGGAGAATCCTCCGAGTGCCCACACAAACTAATTTTGTAACGAAATCCCGGCATATCATATCATGGGACTTAATGAGCTGTAATGGATAGCCCATCCGGGTGTTGAGAGAGAAAAGTCGCTGTCTGATGGTCACCATCATGGCCAGACCAGAGATGGACAGGTGAAAGTGATGACCCTGGGAGGTGGATGTCAAGGAAAGTGAGAGGAACTCGAAGGATGCATACAGATTCTTGCGTGTCATTAGCAGAGTTGACCTGCTTCTGTCCCCTTCCGTGTAACAGCAGAGAAGCAAACGACTAAGCCGGTCTACCGTTGAGCAAGGTGATTGGCTGCAAAATACATAATAAAGATCGAAAAGGATCGAAGGGAAGTCCGTACCATGAGTGACACTGTCCAATTGGCTGAATCCACTTGGGGATGAGCTATCTTACGAAGACGTACATTTCATTCATCATCTCGTCTTTGTCGCTTTGCTACGGATCACATCAGTCAACACTGTCACGCAGCCTGGTTTTGTGTCCCGGTCCTCCATCCCTTCCCCCCGACGTTTCGCCAACATTTAACACCTTCTTTGTCGTCCAAGCGTGAAACCAGGTCGTCATCAACTTCAAGACCTGCAGGAAAAAGACAATCAAAGATGATATATACAGGGGTTCAATTCCGGCTTCAAAATTACCTGGATGATTAATAAGAGGGTTGTGCCTTAAGGATAATTGAATTGTACCTGTTGCACATAGTTGGTAAAATAAAAGAAGAAAGGATCCATATATCAAGGCGGCTTTAAGAATAAATACTTAGAGACTGATAAAATTATTTAAGTTGTCGAATCAAAGTAAATCAAATATGAAAATAAACGTAGTTGCATCCAATTAAAAGTACATTTCAACTGAAATCACATGAACAAAATATAATACACTATTGGTAATTGAAGATATTGATAAATTGATTTAAAAAAAGGTTTTAATACACATTTGAAAAAGAGAAAAAAAAATCAAATAGTAATTATAGAGATATACTATAACTTACTATTCTAGGTATGGAATAATTTGTATTAGAAAATGAAACTATATCGGACAAAATAAAGGTTTAATATTGACGAGGGAGGATGAAAATTTCAATATCAATCTCTCGATCAGGTAAACGGAGCTTTTGCAATTTGAGGAACAACTATCTTAATCTCAGCAACAGCGTGGAGAGATGGGATGAATACCTGATACGGCTTGAAGCTTCTCTGCAAGATATATTTTCAAATTATGCTATTTTGGAAGAAAATTAACAGAAAACTGGGGTCGGGTTGAAACATGATAAAAGTTGAATACTAACCCCAACTCGACTATGTGTAACATGTTAAGATGTGTACTGCATGAAGGATGTGTTTTTGTTGTAACTAATTTTTTATTAATTCATATACATAACCGATGATAATTAAAAATGTTTCAAATTAACACCGTAAATGCATGGGCATAGTCAAATACATCATATCATCTTTATTGTGTTTGTCACGCATATACATTAATAATATAATTATAATGGATATAAACTTATGAATTCTATCTCAATGATATTAGAACGAGATTAAACATGTACTTTTTTATATATTTTTTTAACACATGTTGTATGCCTCCCCTTTAAAACTGCAATATGATCATATGACCGACGAACAAATACCTCCGAACATCTACATCAATACGAATCATAATGACTTGACAAAAATGTTCTTGTGTATGAAGACATGGGTTTGCACATGAAAGGTTTGGCCTAATAAACGTGTTCATTCACTGGGTTCATGAAGCCGTCTGGATTACTCATTATTTGGATTATCTTTCAAATCGTTCATCCTCCACAAAGGCAGTGTTATTGAGAAGGCTGTCGAAGATGATGGACCCAGCAGAACCTCTGGCTTGATCGTGCGACATTTTGTACAAACCTCTATGCTGGATCCAAGAAACGAAAAATTTGTCTCTCCTCAAGGCGTCCTAAAATATGATTTCTATACACAGTCGATATACACAGAGCAATAAACTCTTTATATTGAGTCTATAACTCTGAGTAATCAGCAATTCCATTTTGTAAGAGCCTAAACAAAATATTTGGTTGGACCACTTATGCACTAGAAATGATTTATTTTCTTTAGAGTTAAAGTGTTCGGAAGGAAACTCCTGGAGAAGAAGGATATTGTGATAGAAGCTAGTTCGATTAACGGTGCTAATGAGTGATCTTGCTCGTCATACAAGGATCCCGACTGTTAAGTGCGAATAAACTACTTTGATAGCTGGTATTAATGTCATGTTGTGATAACGCGTACATGATATGGCGTACTAATGATAGAATGGTATCGGGGGGTTAAAGGTGTAATCATCGATTAGGCAATAATTTATCTCCGCATAATATGGAGTAGGAGAACCTCCAGCAGCATGAATTAGATTTTCAAATTAGCAACTTATATACATTGGCCCGTATTCTGAAATCAGGTTTAAATTAGACCATGTCTGTGCTAAAAATATGGGAAGCCAAAAGCGTCAGAATTTTTTTTATGAAGTTGTATGTTTCTTATGTTTACTGTGCTCTTTCCTGATTCATCGATGGTAAAGACAATCATCTATTTATACTTCCAGACAATTATGAATGATTTGAGAGCCAAATGAACTGGAATATGATATCTCTATACTGTTAGTGATTTATGTAGCATATTGGCTATTCATACTAAAACCTAAGTTAAACTTAAACCCGACTTCAGAATACGGGCCATTATATCAACTTCTGGTACTTGGTGATCTTAGATTTTTTTGTGTGGGTGTGTGCGAGGGTGTGTTTTAGATATTCAGAAGTAAATTGGTTAATTAAATTGATATCAACAAAAATGTAACAATTCAAAGTCCATGTCCCGTCTTTCCTGGGACATTCGGTGGTAAGTGTTGCATTCTGGGTAGGAAGCATGGGTCATTTGGACTTAAGCAAAATAATATTGGCAACGCCTTTTATTTCTTTTGAAAACCCCACAAATCTAGTTAAGAAACAATTTGCTTGTACAGTTACATCAATAACTTAATGTCAATTTTTTGCTAAGAATTTTTTTCAAATTTCCTTCTGGAAAAAACCCCTACGTTCATTTATTGCTGTATAATGTCACCTTATGAATGGTTTAACATAATGTATATATGATCATATTCAGACTCTTGTGGAAAATATAATGAATGAAGATTTTGATATATTAAATGATTTCAAATATAAATACGATTTACCATTCTCAGTACCTGTTGAAACATTTCAATAATAGATAGATAGATAGGTCATCTGGCATTTGATCATTTTTGAAGACAAACTATCAATCAAACCACTTTATCTGGAACTTCAGCGAGCAAAATATCTCCTTTTTAAAAGAGCATTCAAAGGCATTGCCGACCAGTATAAAATGGCTGCCTGGGACTATGTAATGTAAAACTCGCAATGGGAGTATATTGAAGATGGTGGGATCTTGGGCGCCGCAGGTACGTTTTTAAGTCATTCCACTTAAAACATCACCTATCTCCGTTTACTGGAGGGTTTCTTTCTTGCCCTTGACGACTTTATTTTCCTCATTAGTTTAGCCCTATCGAAACCTTCATATTCTTCCCCTTTTTAATGGCATTTGGGCGAAGGTTTCAAATGGTGAAGAAGATCCCGGTAGCACACAACTCGTAAAGAAAAGTGAGGTAATTTATAATGCCTAAAAGCTAATTTTCCCTTTTGTGATCGCACCATCTCTATGATCTCTCTTTTGAATTCTATCTTCGGCAGCATTTTTATCCTTTCTTGATCATTTCCAATGTTCGTTCCTAGAATGAAAGTATACCATCATATAACCTTAGAACCAAAGGTATCATACTTTATCAAATGATAATGATGATAATAATTACTTGATATATAAAAGAGCATTTTGAAGGAACGTAAACAAGGCGAGGGCACAGCTTTGTATATTCTGCTTAGAGTGAGTTGCTTTTGATTACAACAACCCCGACCCCCCCCCCCAAAAAAAAAAAAGTGGGGTGTATTCACTCCTAAATGAATCTGCTACCCTTCCCCACCTGGATCCATCTCTGCCTCAAGGATGGGTATTTAATTTGATATATTACAAATTAAGAGAATGATTCAACAAAATCAGTATAAAAAGTTAATAAAAAAAAGTGGACCAGTGTCAATGACATCAACATGATAGCGACTAAATTAGCATAGGCCTACAAGAGTTTACTAAAGAATAACAACCAAAAGGGTACTCTGTAATCCACCATATGACCTCCAGGGATATATTCCTAATATTCACCCGTAATTTTTAGGTCTTTCTAGCGGAAAGACCATGTTTATCTTTTCGTCTTCACGTTGTTCCATTTTGTCACCACCAACATCAGAGATCAGATGGGCTGCACACCGCCTCGAGATTATCCTTGGATTATCACTTTACTTCAATTACCATTTCGCGTAATCAACCCGTCTGTGTTATGGGAGGGGCCATCTTGGAATATCAGGATAATCCCAAGAAGTTATCTCGCGAGTTAGTTTAAATCGTTGGTGATAATTTATTGAAACATAATATTGTCTAAAATTATGCTATGTAGTAGTTTGGGCTGTCGTGTGTCGTGATAGGGTATCATGAAGCAGTAATACTGCACTTAGAATTATAGGTTGGGACTAGATAATCTCGTTATATAATAAAGAAGATTGTATGTAAAACGAAATTTGGTTATTATCATTCTGAGTGTATAAAATATGAATTTTGCTCTAATATGGGAGCAGAAATGTAAAATCCCAATTACATCATTATATTTTAAAGTTTAATGAGAGAGATAGAGATCCCTTTTGAAGAAATTAACCTGTAAAGAAGAACCTTTCTTTCCTGTTACGGCTCTAGGACCATCACGATTTCACTGAGCTCAGTTGAAAAATGGTTGGAGGTATTTCCATAAGCCTACATTTGAAAGAAAGTCGACTATTCATTTGGAGACGGTTTGTGGAACTATGGTGGAACCATTTTCATACACCAACATTTGCTAAAAGAATGAGTCATATATTCATGACTTTTTAAAAGAAGTTTTTCGTAAGGAATTAGTGTCATGATTCATTTCTTTGTTGTATCTTTTGACACACATCTTTTTTAGCACAAGAACATGAAATAGTATCCATAAACAAATTAATATTTCATGTTTTCATCGAAACGTTGAAAAATTGTATGATTCCGAATTTGTCTATATATTTCCACGTGTGATCTCTAAAATTAAAATATGAAATATTTAACGGTTGGAGATGATTATTTTTTTGGCCATAACTTTCAAGAGATAGGACATGTACATGATGTAGGGGAGAATGTAAAAGTTTGTTCGAGGGCTTGTGGAGGATTGGGACCTTTTCAATGAACGTCGAATCAAATACTGTTATTAAAGAAATCTTTCTTCGGGATAGGATAATCAAGCTATATAATGCCAATACTTCTATTAACCCAAAGTAATGTCACTTAAAACATTTACTAAAGATCCAGCTTTGCAGTTAAATATCTGTTGTCTATTATATGATAATTGAAATACTTGCGACTAATCCCATGAACATATGAGTGAAAGCCCATATACAGTTTTTCAGGCTTAAGAACTAAACGAAAAACTTTAAAAACATGATTTTGAAAATAATATGTTTTCTTCCTTTATGGAAGCAATATTCTGTTTGAAGACAACTCTTTTTCAATGTAAGCATTATGCACAATATGCATGTGTATTTGGGTTTTTTTCGGTACTGCTTCGTAGAGCACCTGGAAGATGTTGAAAGCCTTTAAATGTCTAATCATAGTCGAGCAATAAATGTTTATATTACACGATTGCGTCGGATTTGTTTCGTTGTGACAGACGAATCACACTTAATGCCGCTTTTATTTGTCTTTAACACGTGGCAGTATAATGAATTCATGACTGATTAATTGTTCGTTTCCCGGCTAGATCTACGTGAGTATTTACATATCATGTCTGGCATGTTCATGCGTTGTTGGCTTAGTGATTCGAGCTGGGTCCTCATTTATGTTCAGTATTTTCCAATATGAAGTATGGGACGAACGATCTTATGCTTCTTACACGGGAGGGAACTTGCTTTGTAAATGATCGTTTATATAAAATGCCTCCAAACTAAATTTTCTCAGAACATAATTACATTGATTTTTCAATTTCCAGAAATTAATTGTCAAATTTGGGTAATTACCTAACCCCCGTAAAAAGCCACATCAAAACAACTTTTAGGAAATTTGATTTTCTTTCGTAGCTCATTACCTTATTTTTTCAATTTAACAAAATCCATGGAACTTTGTATCAGAGGTATAAAGGTCAAAACGTGGGCAATTGTGTTGACACCTTCCTAAATTTGAAGGGCAGACCTAGACCTGTTAAATCCTGTGTCTTATGATCTTTTAAAAACATCAAAATATGTTTATATTGTGAGAAGAAATACTACACGATATACCAGATATTGCCATATTCTCAACTTTTAATTTCCGTTCGGGAATTGTTACCCAAATATTTCACATACTTGTGTATCACAGTAATATCAAACATTAATTAATACACCAATACTTCACAAACATGTGTATCGCAGTAATATCAATAAATGTCAATGCCTGCAGAGGAAGGAGAGAGTAAGGCTAAGAATTAACCACATAGGGGGAACCGGGTCACGAGTCACGTGACCAGCTGGGAGGATGGTGGCTCCACCCAGTGTCCCAGTTGCCTGGGACGGGGATCCCCCTACGAAATATCCGATAATCTTGGCCTTTCCCCGCCATTGGCTCACAGAGCTCTTGGTCATTCCATCCCCTGCATGCTTCGATAAATGATAATGAAATTGCCAAGTACTAAAAAACACCCAAGATGCATGTCGTTTACAGGTTACAACGTCCTGTTAATAACAACTCCAACCTTCCAGCCAAATATTTAACAACCCCAACCAGCCATCCATTTCTTTACCAAACCATATATCAGCCTATGAAGGTCCATAAATTAATCTTACTAAGCAACAAGACATGCAAACTCATTTAGCCACTCCCTGGACAACTAAAAGTCCAAACTTCCTCTAGAGTATAACTACGAGGAAATAGCTTTGTACCAACCATCTGTTGGCCTAAAGTCTTGTTGATAACAACCCCAACCATCCAGCCAAATATATAACAACCCCAACCAGCCAACCAAATATGTGTATACAACCAAGGAGTTACTCCTTGGTACAACCCCAACCAGCCATCCATTTCTTTATAAAACCATAAAATCAGCATATGAAGATACATAAATGAATCTTACTAAGCAACAAGACATGCAAACTTATTTAGCCACTCCATGGACAACTGAAAGTCCAAACTTTCTCTAGAGTATAACCACGAGGAAATAGCTTTGTACCAACCATCTGTTGGCCTAAAGTCTTGTTGATAACAACCCCAACCATCCAGCCAAATATATAACAACCCCAACCAGCCAACCAAATATGTGTATACAACCAAGGAGTTACTCCTTGGTACAACCCCAACCAGCCATCCATTTCTTTACAAAACCATAAAATCAGCATATGAAGATACATAAATGAATCTTACTAAGGAACAAGACATGCAAAGTAATTTAGCCACCCCATGGACAACTGAAAGTCCAAGTTTCCTCTAGAGTATAACCACGAGGTAATAGCTTCGTACCAACCATCTGTTGGCCTACAGTCTTGTTGATAACAACCCCAACCATCCAGCCAAATATTTAACAACCCCAACCAGCCAACCAAAATATGTGTATACAACCACGGAGTTACTCCTTGGTACAACCCCAACCAGCCATCCATTTCTTTACAAAACCATAAAATCAGCATATGAAGATACATAAATGAATCTTACTAAGCAACAAGACATGCAAACTCATCTAGCCACCCCATTGACAACTGAAAGTCCAAACTTCCTCTAGAGTATAACCATGAGGTAATAGCTTTGTACCAACCATCTGTTGGCCAATAGTCTCGGTTTTCTACCAATTACATGGTTATGTGTCATAGTAATCATATTTTACCATTCCTAGCACATTGAATGCTAATTGTTTCATTCATGCTACCCATTTGTGCCCGTTTCGCATGTTATACTGATAAGATATATAATACATATATACATATATATATATTTTTTTTCTCTCTCTCTCTTTCTTTTTTCAACCCTTGGGCTAAAAAGAAAATCCGCTGATTAAATATATCAAAGGAATCCGTAAATGCACCTTAAGGAAAATCAATACAGAGGAATGAGGGGTGGGAGGTGGGAAAATGTCTTTCCGGACGGAAATTAGAAAGTGAATGACTCGATTTCATCCGCGCTGATCGCGCATTCAGAGCATTAGCGCATTTCGGATGTGTAAAATTACCGCGCACGCTTTAATGTGATACAATCCTTCCTGATGCGCGTTTTGACCGACTTCCCCCAACAGAAGTACACGTGAACTTGACCTCCTTCTGAAGGGCAGTGAACTTGTTCATAGTCAATATTTGTTTACATACTAAAACTTGTATTCTCTCCCAATAGAATTTATTCGATAATCGAATAAACATATTGTGAGAAGAAATACTACACGATATACCAGATATTGCCATATTCTCAACTTTTAATTTCCGTTCGGGAATTGTTACCCAAATATTTCACATACTTGTGTATCACAGTAATATCAAACATTAATTAATACACCAATACTTCACAAACATGTGTATCGCAGTAATATCAATAAATGTCAATGCCTGCAGAGGAAGGAGAGAGTAAGGCTAAGAATTAACCACATAGGGGGAACCGGGTCACGAGTCACGTGACCAGCTGGGAGGATGGTGGCTCCACCCAGTGTCCCAGTTGCCTGGGACGGGGATCCCCCTACGAAATATCCGATAATCTTGGCCTTTCCCCGCCATTGGCTCACAGAGCTCTTGGTCATTCCATCCCCTGCATGCTTCGATAAATGATAATGAAATTGCCAAGTACTAAAAAACACCCCCAAAACAAATGCCCCAAAAACAACACCCATAATTTTTTTTTTTTTTTTTTTGCCAATTCTTTGATTTGTTCAGTTGCACCAAACTAGTTACCATTAGGCACTGACCAGAGCAACTTTCGTACCAAGAAAAGAAACATTGGATAGGCACTGTTTTTGTATATCTTGCCATTTGGCAGAAAGAGGTTCTCTGTTCATTAATTAACTCCCAAGTTTATTTTCACTATTACCCATGTCCAATCAGGTGCGAGTGTCCACCCACGCCAATATGACAGATGTGATTGCATTGTAAGGTATAACCAAACTAAATTCAAAACTATCAGCTTGGCTTAATGCCAGTTGCTAACCTTTGAGCACTTCGTGCTATTGATCTATTGAATTTATTTGTCGGTGTTACTCATTCGTTCATTAAATCTTAATGTTTCTCTTGTATTTTCTCTTCGGTATGAGCCGAAGGTACCGTTTGGTTAAAAGGCTAATGAACCAATATAAGCATGAGAAACCATTATAATAGTATGATGAGTGCCATATCATGGGTTGTGTAATTAAACAACATTTCCCTGCACGTCCAGTGTCATTCCCAGATCAATTAAAGGAGTCGCACTCGCCAATCCTGGGACTCTTAGAGCTCTCTTATATTCATTCAAGTCTTGTCAAGTGAGGGCGAATTGACCTGCCCTCTAAATTGAAATCATTAATCAGGATGTCACTTCCTTCGTCTGAGCGGTGGATGCCACCTCTGTTGTACCGGTGTTCATGATAGTGTAAGATGTGGTTGATAAATGACGCATTGTGCATGCACCGAATCCTTCTCTTGGCATATATACTTGTTCACAGATTTCCTGACATTGTCACGAGCTGCCTGTGAGGTGATAGTTCTTTCTTGTGCATAATAGTAAGGCGTGGCAAGGTGCTTGAGAAACATATGTGGCACCAAGGCCGTAGAGCTCTGGTTGAATTCAGTGCGTTGTCTCCAGCTTGTTTACTTTCTTTGGCACTATATAGCTGCTTTATCATTGAATCCATTGGGTCCCACGTGAATGATTATTAAGGTTGGTATGGGGCTGTATCTCATTCTCCCTTGGAGGTCACTCGGGCAGTTGGGAAGCGTAGTAGCCTCCCCACGGCTCCACCAACTAGTACACCTCGTAGCCTTTAATCAGCCCCCAAAGTTGTGGTTCCCCGTGGTGACGGCCCTCTCCCGAGCCCTCCTTGTAAGCTGTCGCCAAACAGCCAGATTCTTCGAGCCCTGCAAGGAGAAACCAGAATTCTTTCCGAGTATATATTCTTTATGGTAGCCTATGCCGTACATGCATGTCAGTATGAGATAATTTATTGGTATCCAGATGTATGGATATAATATGGTAACTGTAATTATATATAATTATATATAAGCTGGAGTTGCATTGGGACACGGCATGTAAATACCCTTAATGATATTCAAAGATAACTATCAATTGTGGTAGTGAGTTTACTGAATCTGAAAAATTTCCCCAACATCTGTTCATAAGAGCATTACTTATGCCAGTGGATTCTGCAAGAAATTGTGTAGTTCTGATGTTCAATGTACATGTAAGCCTACATTCCAGGGATCTGTCTAGTCTTTTCCTTTATTTGCTTGTATTGGCGTTGCCCATGGTAATTGATCCCCGGCTTAGGTTTCATGTTTCCACAAAATTCGATTCATTTAAATGTACCAGATCTCTGGCAATATAAACTCATGTTGACTGCAACTACTCTGATTTATCTTTAAGTTGAAGTTAAATTGGCACCTGTAATTACCCATACTTCTTTTCTTTGGACTTGCGTTGGGACATGTAAAATACCCATAGCTCCTTTTCAGGTTGATTTGTCATGGATCATGTTAAAAACACCTAATTCTCTTTAAGCCGGAGTTGTATTGTGCGTGTAAATACCCTAATTCTGCTTAATTTGGTGTTGCATTGTACATGTAAACTACACACATTCCATTGACATGCAGAACTTTCGGCAGAAGCATGCCTATTTAAACTCAAGGCCAATTAAGATTTACTTGCTCTTCTCATGCACGTAGCTCCCGACTTTTTATCTCTGTTTTCCGGTTATCAAATTTATGATTTTTTTTTTTCGCCTTTATTATTATTATTTCTTTTTCATTTATTTTGGCTCGTTAATCAATTTATTTTAACTAATAGTTGTAGCAGAAGAGTATTATAATCAACAATATTCATACACTGTTTATAACATCTAAAACTACAGAAATAAGCCAAATTGCAGACGCCTTTCTTTTATTTATTTATGTTCCTTTTTTTTCCTTTATATATATATATATTTTTTTTCTTTGCATCCCGCCAATATTAAAGGTATTGTTTAACTTTGCGGGCTGCCTATTTAAAAAAATTCTCAAACCAAGATGAAATATGCGTACAAGTGCATGTATTACAACTAATAAACATTGAAAACTACCATTATTGAGAATGAAAAGCTAAAACTAAAAGGCAAACCCCGATTTTGTAAATAAGTGTCTTATAGATGCTTAAATAGTACACATAAGTGTATGGGATGAAATTAAGATGGTATTTCCGGTCACTTTATATTTCAATTTTTGAAAAACTAAATAATTATTTTCGAACACAATTTTTTGCTGGGCTTCATTTTTGTAACATATCACAGACGCCGGTGACAAGTGTGACCTTCTAGCTCAGATTTTTTAAAAGTCAAACCAATGTTAACCAATCACTTTAAGCTCTTGCAGAATCAGCAGCAGACCAACGATCACCCACATTCCCCTCACTGATCAATTCCAAAAAGCAGCCACATGTACATTTATGAAACGTGCTGAGTGAGTAATCAGTCACTTTCTTTTGATATAAAACCATGGATGGGTATCTGCGTAACACCATCTGAATTACAAAAATGCACTGCCATCCTCCCCCGAAAACCAATTATCCAAGCTACTACAGTTGGGTAAATACCACCCATTTTATCACGTAAAACATTTACGACTTCATTTCCAGGTTCACCCGTTCACCTACATACACTTGGACTAAATGGCTTACTTCATTTGTATCTATTGTATTAAAAAAACGCAACGCATGGAAATTATGACCGAACCTTAACAGGGCTCAGCCACATCCAAATACAAGCCCATGCCCGCCTATCTATATCCATTAATTTCCACTTGACCCCTTCCGGAAATATTGTTTCATCATTATTTATATTTACCGCTATTAACATTACTAGCAAAATTATTATTACAATTGTTGCCATTCATGATATAGTCGATATCATCTCAGTTCCAACTACTCACAGGCAATCTAGGCTCCTGTACTGTTATTCTTCAACCATGAATTGTAAGGTTTCATTGTGTTGAACATTGACAAAGCACTATATAAAAAACAATCGCTGCTAGCCGAACCCCTTGAACTTGCCCCTTCCAAAAGAAAGCAAAAATATTGCAAAGTATTGGTAATAATACTATCCAGATTGAGGTAGGAGTTCCATGCTAGTTCGCATTGGCGAGTGCAAGGTAAATTGACTGTTACTGTGTTTTCTCGAAATTTAAAACTTAATAGCACTCCCAAACATCGACATCCATTCCCTACAAACTTAATTCCAAATACCAACCTCCTTTCAAGGCGTATGAACCGAACCATTATTGATACTTCAAGGTGTAGATCTTGGGATATTTATTTTTATATTCCATTATCAATACTACCAACTCTATGGTTCCTTTATTTACCGTGTTTGTTTTCTATCTATTCCTTTATTTATTTATTTTATTATTATTTTTTTTTTAATATTATAATTTTTTTTCTTCTTTATTTATTCCTTTT
This sequence comes from Lytechinus variegatus, assembly GCF_018143015.1. Classification (NCBI taxonomy): domain Eukaryota; kingdom Metazoa; phylum Echinodermata; class Echinoidea; order Temnopleuroida; family Toxopneustidae; genus Lytechinus; species Lytechinus variegatus. Next base: position 27,343,203 of record NC_054746.1, on the reverse strand, counting down.
TTGTTGAAAGACTGAGAGAATTCCATTCAATCACATTTCAAGCTAGCCAGACAGGGATGAATTCGAGACCATCTCGCTCGACCAACCATCCAGATTAAATCAAAGAGGTCAACCTTTATCTTTCAAGCTGATTTATTCCGCATACTATAGACGGCCTTTATGGTTTATCTGCCAGCTGAACCAGGGCCTAAAACAGACAAGTCTAGTCTATGGCTACATCTACTCAGAAATAGAACTAGGCCTAGCCTAACTTCCATTGTGAAGTTGATATTAAAGATGAAGCTGTAGGCTGCACACAGAACTGGCAGTAAACTGGATCTGACAAAGAATTGACTTTTCCCACTCAATTTGATTTGAAAAAGTTCGAGCATTTCTCCAATTGCAAAAACGGCGTCTTAGAATCAGGCCTAATTCTGGTCCTAAATGGATATTATAACCCTATACGTATCAAATCTGGCCAAAATTATGAAAATTTAATATAATTTAGGCATTATTAGATCTAATCTAGCCTACTTCTGACGTAGAGTCTAGACTACCCCAAAAAATCTAAACAACCGGCTTCGGAATAATGAATCAGTGTTATTGGCCAAGCCAGGCACTACGTTGTAGTCCTGAGTAAGACCAGGTCCAGGCCAGGCTAACGTTAGGCCCGGGCTCGATATTTATATTTTCACCTATGCGGCAGTGGTAATACCACTAATTTCTTCAGTTTAAACGACGTTTGTACCCAATTAGTAGGCCTATGTATCAATCCATTCTGTATAACTTTATCTGAATTGGCAGCAATTTCAAAATTTAGACCCCTAGACCTTGATCCACAGCCAAGTGATTAAAATAAACTGCAGGCTAGGTCCACATCTACATGGCGTGACATTAAAACAGGCCCTAATCGCTAGCACTTGCCTTTTCACCTGGGTCTGGGACTAAGGCCCTGGTTTAATTATCACTGCAAATGAGCGAGATGTTAATCTAGGCCTAGCGTTATTGTTAGCTGTATTCCCAGGTTCACCCCCTGAGTTACCGTCGAAGTAACCCTCATTCTATTTCTACTAGTTTCAGGCACAATAGTCAATAGGCCTAGGCCTACTAATAATAGATGAGAATTACACAAGTTCAACAGAGCCAGAGGCTTGGATTACACAGGCCCTAGGCTGGTTAACTCACCGGATGACTGGTGGCTCGTCGTGGGTTAACGTGGGTGGGAGGTGGTTGCTTGTTGAGAGCTCTATCTCTGGTCCATCGCCTAGCGAAGGCTCGATCACACCCGGTCTGGTCGGCTGCTGGCTTGCCGGGCTCTCCGTTGTGGCTCTCGTTGCTCGTAGTCGTACCGGTACCCGTACTCTGACCGCATAGACTCCGTGGACGTGGGCGTCTCCTTGAACCTTTGGCTCCTTTCCCCCTGCCTCCTCTGCTGGTAGATCCTTATGTTTTCCCATCTTGAGGCATTATTTCATTGAACCAGTCAAGTTTTGATGTCTGCCTCGATAATTATACTTTAGAGTCGACCGTCGAATTTGAGGAGCCAGTACTGTAGTACCGTAATGTGGTCAAAGTTAGACTATCGATCTACAGTGTAGCTGGCGGCAGCAGGTTATGGTAGCCTAGCCTACCTGCGACTAAAATTGAGTTTTAGTGAATTCATGTGTCAGATGTCTCCGAGGCCGAGGGATAATAAATTGGTTCTGTAGATCTGTCCGAATTAAAGGACTAGGCCGAAGCGATGATAACTTTAACCATCTTAATAGTTTTATCACAGATGTACCGGTACCGGTATACGGTATCAGTGCCAGTGGAATATGTTCCGGTGTTATTAAGTTAGAGTCCGGCTAGGGTTGGATTTAGTTTTCCGTGTATGGATCCAGATCGTGATAGAGTACCGTGTATAGGTCTATCTGAGATATCTCCGTGCATGGGGATCGTGTTTCCGAATAAATCCGAGTGAAAGGTAGGCCTACCGTAGTACCACCGTGATCTTAAAAAATGTCTTTCCCGGACGGAAATTAGAAAGTGAATGACTCGATTTCATCCGCGCTGATCGCGCATTCAGAGCATTAGCGCATTTCGGATGTGTAAAATTACCGCGCACGCTTTAATGTGATACAATCCTTCCTGATGCGCGTTTTGACCGACTTCCCCCAACAGAAGTACACGTGAACTTGACCTCCTTCTGAGGGGCCGTGAACTTGTTCATAGTCAATATTTGTTTACATACTAAAACTTGTATTCTCTCCCAATAGAATTTATTCGATAATCGAATAAACATATTAATATTGTACGAGAGCAATATAAAATCCCTTCTTTTCTGATAGATGACGATAATAAAACCATTCTTTTCTGGTTTAGATCCTTCGGTTTTTTATTTTGTATTGAGGGCTTTAAAGCAATGTTAAATCACCTGAGGATTCTTAAGAGGAAATGGTAAGAAATAATAATAATATTCCGCATTTATATAGCGAATAACATATCGGAACGACGTCTCTAAGCGCTTCACAGATATATTATTACCCCGGTCATCGGATCCATGCATGCCCGCATAAAATGTATGCACCTTCTCCACTCCCTGGGAAGCATTCCAACAAGAGTTCCAAGACTCAATTGCTAGGCATACTATAGGCTGTCATAGCCATGTGGAGTTGTAGTTTGTAACTATTTCGCAACAGAGCTTGTAAAACATAAGGAAGAGGAATAACCCAAGACCAAAATGGTTCAATATGCCCACACTGCAAGAACTCTGGTGTTGATTTAACACCAGCCCGGAATATACATATGTCCACACCAGAGAAGTGATAAACAACACTTATTTCGTTTTGGTCTAACACCAAATAGGTATTTATTCAACACCAATTAGTATCAAAACAGCATCGATTTGATTCCAAACTGGTGTTGTTTCAATACTTCTCTGGTGTGGACAAAATAGATTCCAGGCTGGTGTTAAATCAACACCGGAGTCTCTGCAGTGCAAGTTCCTGGCCTATAAAGACCACATACATACTCAAAAATGTGATGGTCTCAAAACGATTATGCCCGTGAATATCAACACATTCATGTTTTTGTTGATAGGACCCCGAGATCCCAATTTAAGTTTATTCATATTGATGCACACCAGTGAATTACAACTCACATCCTGTCAATTAAGTATCCGAATACTTTTTTAAAATCTTGACATAATTTATGGAAAAAATAGTTTTCAACATGCTAGGCCCCACCTCTCCAACAGATTTTCCAAAGAGCTCGAAATCTGTTAGTGTTACAGTCAACATCACTAGTATTTCTCAATAGACGATAATACTTCGTAAAGCTGAGCATAGCTGGTATTAAAATTCCATCGATGCTATCGTTCGGTACTATTACCTGAAAACAAAATTCTGTCGAATCTAAAGCATGTCTGAAACCAGGTCCATGCTGAAACAGCACCTTTTACATTGATGTGCAAGTGCAACTTTTCAAATTGAAGAACAAGTCGAGAAACAAACACTGAAAATTTCATCCAAATCGGAGCTGAAATAAGTAAGTCATGTCATGATAACTCTCGATTAATTTCACAAACGGTTTTGGGTACATCCCGGTCTGTATGCATATGAGGGGACCGATGACGTCAAGCACATTTTGTTTTTCTATTTGATTATATGAAATATATGACTTTTTCCTTTACTGTAAGGTTGATTACTCCTTCAATATGTGGATTTCTCTTGGGCAACCTTTCGTAACATGATAAAAAATAATCCTTATCATTACTATCATTAAATCTGCAAAACATGAAATATGCTCTTTATTGTTTTATTTACCAATATTTATTAACTATTGTACAATAAAGATAATACATGAATGTTTAACTGACTATTCTCCAATCAAAATGATGGGGTAATTGTGCTAAATTAAACTTGGCTGTACATTTATTTAAAGGGGCATTGCAAATATAATTTCCATTTCATTTTAACGGTGAAGGTGATCAGGCGTTTTACTTACTTACTTGTAAATTAGCTGTGTATATGCTGGAAGAATAAGACGAAAAATATTTATTTACCACCGGGTTTAAAAAGAAAGTCTTGGAATATTTCCCTAATTCAAGAGAGCCCTGAATCGACAACGCATGTTGCTCTGTATAATTGGTATTTTTTGAAAAGACAAGTTTATCCGGCTAGCTCGATGTATGCACTACGTGTTGCTGGCCAAGTCTTAGGCTGATCGCGACCTACGCTTGAAGTAAAGACGAAACAGAAGGCGAGATCCAACCTGCTGTTGGGGGTCATAAATCTTTATGGCGGCTCCTGGCTGCGGGGGTGCACTGATTAAAATTACAAGTTTAGAATCATGATAAAGAGAACATGACAATATGTCGGATTTGCCCGATCATAATATTGATGCTACGTCATACAGGAGAATGTAGTTTCATAGTCCAAGGAAAATCTGAATTATATCCAACTCGTAATAAAGCAGGAACGATAAAGATATTGACGTAGGTGAATTCTTGTCACACTTATTATGGAAATAAAACTTAAAACTACACCTTGACTTCATTTTATACCCCATTCTATAAATGGAATGGATCAATTACCATTATAATTCAAAATATCACGGTCCTTCATTTAAGGTATCCGGCTAGTCAAAATCTTAATTAATATTTTCAGCGTCGAAGTAAAATAAAAATAATATATCTGGGGTCCGTTGCAGAAAGAGTTGCGTTTAAACGCAAGTCAAAAAAATCAATCGAAAGTCTCAAATATGCGCTGTTGGTTGGTTGAAAATCAAGTTGCGCATGAATTGATTGCAACTCTTTCAGCAACGGACCTCTGATCAAAACTGCAAATAGCGCTCTGGTGGGAAAAAAATGTTTTCAATTATTTTTTTTGATCATCCACCCCCCCAAAAAAAAATAAATAAATAACCTTGTTACACTGTCGCAGACGAGACGTTTTGTTCCTCCTTAAAATAATTTTGTATATTTCCCGTCTGTTACTTTTTATTATTTTGTCACATCATGCTTTGTTTTATATTATTGCATAATTGTGGAACAACTGCAATAAAGATACAAAATTAATGACTCTTCATTTCATCAATTGGGTGTTGATAAGGCAGATTTGTGTGCATACATGATTTGCATGAGAAGACATATAATGTTTTATGTATTTACTATTTCATTTTAAGCGTTCGTGCTCAATACGTCTACATCTACTACTGACGAACGACGATTTTTTTTAATCGTCCAACCGTTAAACTTTTCTTAAACCAGCAGTAGAATCTTTACTACTGTCACCATCTCTATATACCAACACTACCACAACTACCACCATCGTCACTATCATATATATACTAATACTTCTCCTAGTGTTACTATTACCTCTATTAATGTTGCTACTGCTGCTAATGCTGCTACTTATAATAGACTAATACTTATATTACCACAAACATCAATATTCATACTTATGATACTAATGTTTATATTAATGTAAATACTGACATTGATACGAGTATGGAAACTCATACTGACAATTGTAATAACAATTATAATATTTACAATTATTATTCTATATCTACTTGCATTAACAGTAAAATATAATTACTTTAACAATGATAGCCATCATCATCATTCCCATACCACCAAAAATATCATCATCGTCATGGTTAAGATTATCATCACCGTCACCGATATCATCAACATTATCACCATCATCATTCTCATCGTCGTCATTTCCTTTTTATTTTCCTCAGTCTATTCGTCATTTTACTTTCATTTATATTTTCGTTTGAAAGTGTTCTTTCTTGTATTTTTCTTGTAGCTATCTTTCTTAATCAATCATTGCGATAGCGCTATAGTGCACAGCAAAAACTGTGGTGTTAACCGGTGTACATAGAGGACCACACCAGTTACTTTACACCAGTGTTAAATTGGTGGTGTTAGTTTTACACCTATAGGTGTTATTACAACACCTTTGGTTGTTACATTTACACTCTTTGGTGTTATGTTCAATCTTTAGGGTGTAATTTTAACACCTCAGGGTGTGGTCCTCTATTAACACCAATTGGTGTCAGTTTTAACACCACAGTTTTTACAGGGTGAGTTTGGATTATCGTGTATTAAAGTGCGAATAAATAACTACTTCATCCTTGTGTGCGTGCATGTGTGTTCGTACAAGTGTGTGTGTGTGTTAGGGGTGTGTGGAGTGTGCCGTTGCCGAGTGGTCTAAGGCGCCTGGCTATACATGGAAAGTCCGGAGTTTGATCCCCGGCCGCGGCACCTATGCAAGGCATTTAAACTACAATGCTCTTTTACCCTGCTTTCAAATAAATGGAAATGCTATATGCATTATTAGTAACTAGGTATACACTTGTTTTAAAAAAAGTGTACGCGAGGGTAAGACTGTGAAATGTCTTGGCCGAATGGTCTTATAGGCCCCTGACTACACTATGGAAGTCCAAGGTTAGATTCCCGACACGGCCCTTGAGAAATACTTTTTATCAATACTTTGTTTTTTATCTTGCATCAAATAAATCAAAATGCTAAATGCATTGTTAATACCAACGTGTGCAAGTGTTAAAAAGAGTGTTGGTGTTTGTATATCATGATGATTTCACTTATTGATTATGTATTTAATGGAGCTATAGTTTATTATGTTATCACGACATCAGACCTAACAACTGCCTTTGTTTACAAGACAAAGTATAGTCTTTAACGAGTATCACGAGAGTGTCGCAATAGATGAAGATATCTAGTTTGGCCTTCAGACTTCATATAAAATTGATCTTTGCATTCAAAACCAATGCATATCGCAAACAAAGCCTACAAATCTTCAATGAACACTTCTCGAACTATGTGCTGAGAACCTATAATCATATATCATCGTGTTAAATAATATTCCAATCGACGAGTCTAACATCTCAACCTTGTAAAGAGACTAGTTTCCCTTATGTCTGCCCAGTCTAACTACCCCCATGGCAGCCCTTGGCCGCTAAACCAACTGGGAGGAGACGGACCTGTGCATAACCCTGACCTTCGCGGACGGATTCCATAAATTAAAGAAAGTGCAACCTGATGCCAGACAAGAAAAAGACAGGCACAAAGGTTGATATGACGAGCACCTCTCTTTCGATAGGCTTCATCCAAAGCGGTTCAAATTACTCTGTTTTTAGAATTTTATTCCCATTTGTTATTTATTCCTGGGAAGTTTTGTTTTTCTAGATACAACAGTTGCTACAGCGTCATCTTTCATTTCATGCCTAAAATAGTATTTTTTTGAAAATCGTCATAACAAGGTAAAAGCTAAATGCTATCACACTCCAACAAAGCCGACTTTATACCAATCAAACTTCTTTTTTTTTCATTCAAATAAACATTTATTTTCTTCCATTTCATTACATTTTTCGTAATCATTAATTCATACAAAAATCAATATTATGAAGAATATAAATATGTACATGTTGTGTTTAAAGAAGAAAGCGTATACCCTAAAAGCTGAGGCTTGTGGCGGAATACGCCTATAGACAAAAATACGAATACAATAAACAATATTGCATAATTTCCAATGAAAGTCATCGGTGGATTCGTAGTCGGTGTCGTTAGTATGATTTTAACATAATACAGATTTTTGTTGACTATCTAAATTATTATCAATGTATGTCTGAAGACACAATTTTATTGAATTTGAAATAACCAATATTCATCTGTTATTCATTGTATCCACGAACTTTATAATAGGGGAACCGTACAGATACATGATAATAAACAATTTTCATCTTTTAGAAGTTTGGACCCGTTGCTATCATTTTCTCTGTCATATCCTGTACCTGCATTTGTAATTATATTTTATTATGATCAGATATTGAATTAAGAAAACACAACGGAAACATTTTAATTGAATAATGATAGGTTTTTATTGTTGTTTTCAACCAACAATGATGATGTATCGATGATGGAGTTTTTTTTATTTGCACACTTGCTATATCCTACGTTTTTGATTACGTTGATTTCAAACATGAACAAACATAAGTTCATGTTTCAGATGTCCACCATGTTCATTAATTGGGTGTACGCCCTATAAGTACTTAGGAGACCACAAACATTTAGTCGTGTTCTTAGTACAGAGATTAAACGTCTTGTATCACAACTATGATAATCTTTGATATAGACAGTGTTGCGTGGGCCCTTCGCGAACTTGAGCGTGAAATATGTCCCGGATGGCCCATTAATAAGGATGATATATCCATTCCGTCTTGGTAAACTTCATCGTAACGACCTACTTGAAAATTAGGATTGGAAATGATTTGTAAACAAAGGAGAGGAAAGTGGAATTATTAATGGTTGCAGCATTAGGTAGAGTTCCCTGGAAAGATTTAGGGCGTTAGTTAAACAGCGGAAAAAGAAAAAGAAATTGCTACGTAGGCATGGCCCATGTCTCGACGGAGTAAGAAACGTTCATTCAAAAACTCGTAAATCTGAATGAAATACAACCGATGAAAATTTCCTTAACGGCCTCGAGAGTGGTGTTTTACAGACTAACTTGAATGGGCTGATGGGGATAAATAACAGCATCTCAGTTATACCAAGTTCCATCTGTTTCAACTTGCTCCATATACAGGCATTCAATACAGTAGGGTTGTAAGTGAAAAATAATTTTTACTAATATAAACATGCATTTTCATCCAGGTATCCCATAATTCATATCACTGTATTTTTAATTGTGAAATGGTGGAAGAGTGGGCGAACGGTTCAAACGAAATAGGGAGGAGAAATTGATGGAGAGCCCTCTATCGGCAGATATTAAGGACACTATGTTGACTGTCTGAGCATGCAGAGTGAGAGAGTGAGCTTAGTCGTATTTTGTGTGTGCTTTTGATATGTTTGTATATATCTTTTTTTTTCCGAATCTCTGTTTTTCCTCTTCATTGAAATCTAATCAAATTAAAACTTGAGAATAAAGTAAGTACGTATGGTTTTAAATGGTAGTGTTTTTACCACCTTGTTAATGGTGAGATTGGAGCCTTCTTATATTAGGCAGAATGAATTATGTAGTATTGTTTAAAAAAATCTGATTTAATATTACTTTGGAAGTGCGTATTTCTGATTGTGTATTCTTGGATTATAAAATCACTAACAAAGTAAGATCACTAACGAATTGTTCAATCATAGAGTCTTCTCGATCCATTCAGAACTGCAAGAAAATTGACACTATATTTGTATTAGGATGAACACAATCAAAGAGAATATTAATTTGTGGCATATTAAAATGCAAATGTAAAAAATAATTTGATAAGGATTAGTTTCGTATTATAAAATGGTAATCTAATAATCTGCTTGCTTAACAAAATGGCTTATTTTGGCATCGCGTATTACAAAGCAAACTGAAACGCTGTAGATGTTTGACGAATAGGCCTGCAATAATCCTTGTTTACAAAATACTTTTATAATTCATGGCAGGATTTATCAAAATTGCACCAAATGCAGGGAGAAATAATCCCAAAACGGAGGTATAATAAGTAAGCGTTTGAAAATCAGAAATCTTCGGAGTAAAGCCATACTTCCCATGACAAGGCTTCCCCAAAACTTACAGAATTTCAAAACCTTACCGGGATCATCCCCTGTCTCTAAATTTTTTGCTGTATCACTATATCTTAAGTTCCCTGCAAAGAAATACAATAATAACTTCCGCCAAGGCCTTACAATTTGTACGTATACCTGAGTACATCAGCGTGAAAAAAAAACGCAGCTGAAATGTAAATTTTATGGAATATTTGCAAAAGTATAGTGGAAGAAAGATAATTCATACTTGGCTAATTCATTAATCAATGTTGCTTTGTAGATGTATTACTCAGATGAAATTATTACTGACATGGTTTGTGGCAGGTTTTGTATTCAATCCACAGCGCACTCGGTGAGCAAGCATTTGGGAGGATTTAACAGCCGGACCTTTTGGCGATAAGGCAATTTTCCGGTAGGCTTAAAAGCGGGGAGGCGTTTGAGCAAGGGAAAAATGCGGGAAACCGATGACGAAGAGACGCCAAAAAATAAAAAGGGGTTGAAACACCAGACGACAGACCCTGTCAAATGACACACTACACTATACGTGGGAACGTTCTACTCACTAAGAATCACGCGATATTTTTTGTCTTCTTCTCTGCTTGTTTATTTGTCACTGACATTTCTCGCTTTACTGACAATTATACATGTACAAATAAGAAGAAATCTTGATATCAAAGTTGATGTTTTTCTTGGAAACCTGTTTCAATTTTCTTCTAAAACCTGGATGCAATTAACATAATCCCCAATCCCTGTTGGCAAGTTAAGTTTGAAGAAAAAAAAGATCAAATAGGCTAATGACAAACAGAAACAGATTCTGGAATAGAATTGAAGAAAAAGAGAAAGAAAGAAAGAGAGAGAGAAGGATGGGGCGGAGCGGCGATGTCAGCATCATGAAAACTTAAGTTAAAAAGAAAATAAGATGAACATAAAGATTTACTCCAAGACTTGTATAACCCTCAAGTCACGTCCTCTCATCGTCGAAGACTGAAACTTTGAGTAGAACCGGCGCAGGATTTTTCCCGATAGTTCCCTTGAACGAATGATAAGATTTCCACTTCCAATCTCATTAATTAGTCAACACGCTGTTAGGGTGTTGTGTTTCTCGCATGGCTTTGCTCATGTTGGCAAAGATTTGGCTAGGCTGATGAGTTCCCAAAGACGATGAAGGTAGTTAGCTTTGAAAAAAAAATTATATCGCGAGATTGTGGAATGAGAGAAAGAATTTAATCTTAAATATATGCCTATATATGAATCCGAAAGACATGGTAGATTACTTAAAAGTCTCCATGGTGCTTTTCGTACAATTTAAACTAATCAATCGCTATCATTGAATTAATATTAAAATATGAATAGCACAATGTTTTTCATAAAGTGCGATTTTTTTTCCACGATTGGCACATGTAACTTTTCTCAAGGAAAGAAGGGTCGACCGGCTTACGCTATGTTTGAACGATAAAGTATGATGTTGGTTCTTCAAGATCTGACACCTGAGTAAATATCAAGATCATCATCATCGGTTCGGATGTTTAACCCGGAGTATGGTAGAATAATAGTTACATCCGTTCCCTATCACATTAGGTCCAATATAAATATCAAACAGTGTCAAAGTGTCTATAGCTGATTACCCGAATTATCCGCTTAATAAATATTTCAATTTGATGGACATCTATAAAGACATATTTATTTGATGAGCCTCAGCCATCCTTACAGTACCATGTCTGACGAGGTGCCGGCTTCAAAATCATTGAAAAATAAAGTTGTTCTGTATAGAATAGGCTGATATTTTTTTCTTTTCAGAATGATAATGAATAATGAGAAAGTCTGATAGACCAGGTTGTCTTAAATCATTGTAGATTAGTAATACCACTTTGAAACTTACTTTAATAATTTTATTTTTAATTGGTTTTGGTCTAGTCTTCCGGTCCATTTTTGGAAAAGTTCTATTAACAACCTCATTTGTGTCTGACTGCATTCAACTTTCCTTCTAATACCTTCAGTCAGTACCTTTGAAATGAGCCAAGGGTGATGAAATATTTGATTTCCTTCATTTAAAAACAAATAACAAACGGATAGACTCTTTTCACGCCTTAGACCTGACTTAGATTTCCGTAACACCTCAGGCATGTTCTTCCTTTCCGTACTTGATCTTGACTTTCAACTAACTCTTTCATTTGTTAAACACTAAGACTTCTTTATCAAAGATATATGTCATTGAAATACCATATTCCTTCGAGGTTTATTTCCATGAAGATTCTTCAGGATATTGAGAAGATCGAGAGGGGGTGAGGGTGGTTGGGGAGAAGTCAATATGTTCCAAGGACCTTTTTAATTTCGCAGAGTCAATGCATGAAAACATGATTGATGTTCTCTTCGCTCGATCAATATTGGGATTTGGATTGGGCGTGTACCCAAATATAAATATCAATTATTGCAATTTAAAGAGTAGTAAACATTTTTTGTTCATTATTTATGATCTTACTAAATCCGATAAAAAAAGAAAAAGATGAAAAGTGACAAATTTATTGAAATTACACAAAATAATTCAAACTTAATCCACAAAATTCTAAGAATGACTATACAGTACTACAACCATCTATAGCAAATGCACTTGGTATTTTGTATACTCGCTAGTTGATGGATGTTGTGCTGATATCATTTACTAAAGTGTTTAAATTGATGCATATTGTATGAATAGCCTGAAACCGATCGGCCTCCTTCAAGTGAAAAAGTGTGCCCCTCTTCTTCTATTTTTTTTGGTCCTATATCTTCCGTCGATTTTTCTCTATCTTTCTTTGTGTTCTTGTTTCCTGTTTTTGGAGAGGAATTCCTGCTGAACCAGCGAAGCAAGCTCTGCAGTAAACCTGATACATTTCTCTGCTTGGTTGACTGACAGAAGAATGACAGCAAGAATGTTCGATCGCCCATTGTTCTAGATACATGACGCCGCGGTCTCGCCCGTAGCGCCCCCAGCAAGGACTTGCCGATAATTCACTCCAAACAGCTCATCGCTTACACTTGTGTTATCATTAGCATTAATCCGAGAGGGATCTTGAAACAAAAGCCTAACGACAAGTGGTCACCATTTTTATTTTCTCTCTTTTTTTATCAGGTGTAGTCAGTATTGGTTACCTTGGATAATGGTCAGTAAACGAGACATGATCGCCGGACCACCGAGACCGGGTGTGGGTAGGTCCACCTTCCCCCTGGCCATGGCAACGGGAGGGGACCTGGGAGGGGGACAAGGTAAATGATTAGACTAATGACTCGGACATCCAGGCCAAGTTATGCGGACATTCTGGACACGGTGGTGGTCACTAGGGGACTCCGTCCTTGTGCTTTAAGTTCATGGAAAGTCCGTGCAAATCCCTGGACTCCTCGGGCCTGAACTGGTGCAGAAAGAGAAGATTGTGATCTGAATGAGTCGTGATGACCACAATATATGTTCACACTGCTCGATTTTTCATTCCTACAATTCCAGGTTTATTACAAGCCGATATGCAGGAACTTGAACTACAACATAAACATATTCATAGCGTTACGACGCTGCCTTTGATAGAGACAGATTACAAAACTGTATCAACACATCGACCTACGCATAAGGATTTACATTTAATAATGATTACATCTGAAAACACCATTCGTACAAAATATTCGTAGAAATATTTAAAATATACAGTAATTTTTATGAAAATTGAATAATAAGCTTCTAACACAAAATGTGTATAATGTGATTGTAAAGGTTTTAACTTGGTATCTTGATTTTGGGATCACCATTTGAAAATTGATTTCAAACATCTCAGAGAAATAAATTGACCAAATTAGCTCATGGGGATGTAAGCATGGTAAGGGGCTGTCCACCAGAATGAAATATAGTTTCTTTTTGGCAATGTGATCTGATTGCAAAGTATCCTTGGCCATTACTTGAACACGTTAGAGGGCATGACCAGAAAGATCAAAGCATCGTTAGTACGTGTCTGTCAAAAGACAACCCAGTGGTCAGTCCGCCAAATTTGTCACCACCAAACCTCATCGTGTTTTCGATCACCACCAACGGTCAGCTCGATCATGGAGGAGAATACTAAAAGATTTTCGCGTCACTCTACCAAAGGTGGCTCGGGTAAGCCGAGATGGCCAGTTCGGAGTCAAGAGGTTGGCAAGATGATATATGAGAAGGATGGTGTTGTTTATACGCGATCCCCCATTGTAGCTTGAACGAGCTTGTGGCCTAAAGTCAAGCCTATTGCTTCCTCATATCATCACCTCATTAACCTATCATTCTGTAGAGGGACAAAATGCTTTATGACCCTTTTTATTCATCACAAATAACTCTCCGATTTAACGAGTGTTATTGACACCGAAAGGCGATTTGTTTAACACGTAATTTGCGCGTTAACGTTACGGGTACAGGTGTACTATTGCACATTGGCTTTTTTTGAGGGGTTGGATAAAATAAGAAATAGGGTTGAATCGGGGGAATAAGATCAAGAAGCTCTTGAGACTCTATAAACAAGACCCGGGACAAGACCACAGAAAGCATACTGCCTTACTGGGGTTAATGTGTGAATTATTTGAGCTGAACACGCACCAATTAAATATCAACAAATTTAAATGACGTTGCGCTGAGGGGCAAAACATAATTATTTTTGTTTTTCTCGTACTCACCGGTCGAAAAAAAAACCCTTCAATTTTAGTTGTAGCAGACATCTTATAGCCAGTTGATACAAATATTACAAACAACATTTGTTTTTCTTAAATTGATAATCAAGTAGTCAAGCCTTGTTCATTTATATATTTCAGAAGTAATAACGAAGCATTTGCTTTGCATGGCAAGAAAGAATCTTTGTCTAAAATGTGTCTTATTTCAAATGAGAGTACAGACTACCTTGCTATATTCTGCGGGGCAACTAGCAAACGTGTTAAAAATGTTATTTATTGGGAGCGCCCTCTGTTGAGCAATTGCGACTCTGTAAATGCGATGCATCAAAAAAGGATTAGGGGTTCTTTCTTCAATTATTATGCTAATTTTTTCCTTGTTTGCTTTTTACTTCACAGATAATGTGATGCACTGACGATTTATTCTATATAATGCTAACTTGCTGTAATATATTAATGTTCGTAACATAAAGTCATAATGGAACTGCCATAACTGTCTCAGAACAGGAATAATCTCGTTCGTTTAATGATAACATGATTGGCTCAAATCACTTTCTATAAAACAAAAAAAGTATTGACAATAAACAATAGTCATACAAATAAAAAAAAACAAGATATACATTTCGGGTCAAATTGTGTTAAAAGATGGTCTTATAAAATATCAAATTTCATATCATTTCTGTTCATCGATTTTTCTGTCATTCATCTGAAAAGCGCATTAAAAAGAAGCCAACTATCGTAAAGCAAATATACAGGCATATATCCATCATGAGCTTTCTTTTGAAAGGCATATGTCATATTGGTAAATGTCTATATTCAGTACAAATGTTGATTGACGTCGGGATTTGAGTGTTTTCCTTCACATATGCGATCTGTTTAATTTCAAGAGAACGGAGCTTGGAAGGAGAGCGTGTAAGGCTCTATCAAGCCCTTCGGTGCAAGCTTCATATAAATAATGTTAAAAACCCGAGATAAGTCTCAACCTCGAGGAAATATGTGGAGCGGTGTCTTTGCCAGTGATTTACTTCCCCCACACCTGAGAATCCGTGTTTATTTAGCTAGTTTTATAACTTTCATCACGTACAAGTCCAAATGCATCTGACGAGGAAGGAAGGAAGGAGAGAAAGACGCGAAAGCCTTTTCTCTTTTAAATTTTACAAATGCGCGACGAGGATCACCGTAAATCACCCAAAGATGAGAGAGGAAGAAGTTGGGCAAAAGTTCTCTCTTGTCAGCTCCCATCGTGAAAATAGAATTGTCAAGTTGGATGTTTGAAATCGATAAATCGTGAACCTGAACGTGCACGTCGTGTCATTGGCTAAAAACTGCGATCTCCGCATCCCCTGGGATTATTTATAAGTTTGTGAAAGATTAACAAATATTTACGGGGTGGCTCGGAAAACAATGGCACAACTTAACCAAACAAGCGACACAGGCAAAATATTGATGGCTTTGGCCTTTGACCGGGGGATGTCACAAATTTTTTGGTGAGGGAGGAGGATTATTTTCTTCTTTCTTTCTATATTTCAGCAGACGACGAAGGCGTGATGACACTGCGTGCAAACATGACATCGTCGAGAATGTCCATCCGATTTAAAGCAATAAACAGGCGAGCCTACAATCACTTCTCACTCATCTTTGATAAATTCCGTTGCCATGACAGTGTTCACCTTCCAAAGTACACCTCGAAATAAAAAGAACCATGAGAATACTCACCTACAAAAGCGATTAGCATCTCGCACAAATAGAAGCGGCATTCTCTCAGATTTTTAAGTGTCCATCCATCTTTCTTTTTTGCATGGTAACAAGAAAACAGCCTATAAACTGCATCCCATTCTCGGTGTGAGATGGGTAATTACGAAGAAGGGAAAGTGAGAGAAAGCTTCAGGTAAGATCCAAACAAAGTTAAAGATAATACACCAAAAGAGATTTATCGTGGAAAATTGTAACAGCTGGGTTGGCTGTTTGTGTATGTTGAAATCACGTCCGTGACCATCTTCTCAAAACTTATCCCGTTTCCGACGATTTATAACGGCGTGGTGCAAATTAAGTCTTTACGATTGATGTTCAGGAATTTCCCTTGCTGAGCTGTGACAAAATGGTACCAAAAAGTTAGTAAAGCAAATGGAGTTTTTGTCGAAAATGCTACCAACATCATAATTTCATTCAAAATGAATAGGGAAGTGTGCACATTAATCTACAAAAAGACTATATATATACGATTTTGAGGGGATGTTTTTTTTCTCTTTTGTGAATAGATTTTTGAGATTCTTAGTATTCTTTTTCTTAATCCAGTCTGAAGTTTTGATAAAGGTTCAATAATGTGACCTACCTGAGTGTAATCTATCATTCAAATCTTTAAACCAGACAATTCGAACAGATTTCTCAAAGCTGAAGTGAAGAAACGTATCTCCTGAAATGTAAAGCCTATTCCATAGCCAAAAAATTGGTTTCATTCAAAAAGAGAAAAAAGATCTAGGGCCTACTAATATTCTTCTTCGAACGCCGATCCTAATATACCTTCTTGTGAAATGGTAATTTCACCTGATTCATTTGCAATAATACAGCGATAAAGTTTGTGATACTCAAAACTTCTTTTTACATAGTTCTACTTTACTACATTATAAGAACACGTATGCGCCAAATTTGTTCGAAACTATGGATTTAGCATATACATGTCCTTATAATATAGTAATAAACTAAAACAATGTAAAGAGAATTTATGTAAAATATTACAAACTTAACGCTGTATTATTGCAAAAGGTAGACAAATATACCTGATACTATACTGTATCCCCTGAAAATGTTTGAGGAATGCTCGAAATAACTTTGGACATAGTAATATAATGATTCTCATGGTTAAATGATTAATAAAGGTAAAACTGGTTGTGGTAACAATGAAATATATACCCGTAAAAGGCAAAGGTAACTATGTAATATTTATTTGATAGGTTGTATTTATACTGAACAATTTTAACAAAATATTCGAATTTAAGACCCAGTACAAACATTGAGTGTAAAATGTATATTTTTAATATCTGACACCTGATTTTGTCCACAAATCTCAAAATAACGTTCAATATCATAAAATGCAAAGTCATTCCATACATTGCACTCAATGTTGCCTTTCTCTTCGGTCACGTCGATATAGAATACATGTCAGGTGCATGGTCTGTTTAGAATGATTGTTAAAGTCAATGATGTCTATTCGTGTGTTGCAAGTATTACTCATTCTCTCAGCTTTTCCGATAGTAGCCTCCTGGTTCACTGCACTGCCATCAATAGTTTACTCAAAACTTTAAAGGATGACAAACTTCTCCAAACTAGACAGATTTACTTGTAAAGCTAGCGAGTGAAATCAGTTGATGGTGCTTCGTATATTCAAGATGTTTGGATATCTGATATTTGTTCTTGCGAAAATTGTTTGAAATGAGAGACCTGGATGCCAATTAGATACATGATTTTATGCTAATATAGGTTCCTAAAACCGGGATTAAAAAACTTCAGATTATAGAATGAATGATTCCAAAATTGAATATGTCAATTTAGCGATTAATTAAATAGCGAACGAAAAAAATGTGTATTCAGTAATTTCAAAACATTGATAAAACCTATATAAAAATAAAAATTTTAACAAAGACGTATATTCAAATACTCCATGTTTGTAAATTCATTTTTATGCTAATTACCAATATAATATACTATTTTTATTGAAATACGAAAAAATGAAATCAAAGTAGGCACAGCAATTCGGCGTTTCAAATTGTTAATGTTTATATTCTATTTACAAGCCGATGTAATTATTATGTCTGTTTTATCCTTGTTCAATGGTGATAATTTGCAAATTGGAAAGTAAGATAATTATGGCTACAACCACGGCATAATCGTGGTAACTAAACGAAGTGAGACTGGTTTAAAGAAAACGTCTACATTGCCTTTAACAAAGAATCCCTCTGAGTTATGATTACTTCTCCCTCTTGAACTAACACAGGAAAGTAGTTTGTCGTTCCCAGCTACATTTTCCCCCATAAATCCGATTCGGAAACTCAGTCATGCCTCAGTGAAAAAAGAAAACTTATGACTGACTTGGCATCGCTTATAGCTTCAAAGGTTTGTGTATATCTCTTTTTAATAAATTCTCCAGATGATCGGGGTTTCTCTGTTATTAGCCTTGTCTTATACAGTACCTGCAAATAGGGTATGAAATAAAAAGGGTATACAGCAAGTAATCGTGCTGTTTAAGATGAGTATAACCTGAAACAATAAAAAAATGCATAAAATATAATGTGCCTCTCTCTCGTAATCAACCCCTCCCATCACAGACACACACATTCACCCTCGCCCACACACACACGTATATTCTCTCTCTCCATCTCTATTCCTCCAAATGCATAACATATTCAGAGAGGAGAACGAGAAGATAAAACAAATGCTATTGAAACAGAGTGAAGAATTTAATAAAGCAATAATGAGGATGAAAAGAAAAAAAAGTGCTTTGAGAATATCTTATAAATGTGTTAAAGGGCATACGAACCAGCATCCGTAATTCATAGCCCCACATCAAGTCCTTAACTACCCCTATTTGGCACGGTTCATTACCCATCATGCAACCTTCTCAGCAGTAGACTTGTAATATAATCATGCTGTAATTATAAAACACCAATGCATTACTCAATATAGCAATAATCATGTTACCAAGTAGCAAAACAAAAAGAGTGAACTTCCCTCTCCAAAACATTCTAGATTCTACACACAAACAAAATAATAAAGTAATTGATCACATGTAATACTGATAGTTACCTCTCAGAGTATATGTAAGAATAGTCATTTATATATTATTCTTTTTCTTTTAATAATACAAATTCGGTCAATTTTCTGATTTTTGTTCTTTAATAGTTGGCAATATACTCATATCTAATCCAGCATCGAGTATACGCCAATAAACCCATGAACACGACTCTATCCAAACCTATGTAACGTCTGTACACATTATACTCATATAATGTGTCTGCACAAAATTATTTCGCAGTTTTTTCAAGTACATAACACATTATCAGTGCGAGATAAAAGCAATGATTTGCCAAGCTTGAATTATCGAAAGCCGATAAATAAATGGAAGCTAAGCATGAATTATAATTTAAACTAGTGATGAACAAAATGATAACCCAAACAGATTTTGTTAACTGTACGCGCTTAGGTTATGATCTGAGATGGCGTCTATTCACCTTGCAACGTCCACGTGATCAAGAATTGAATCACGTGGTCACAATAATGGTGATATCATAACTAGCAGCATGACTGCCAAATATTGTTACATTTTTTTTATCAGTGATTACAGCACATGGAAGACCGAACATTCTCTAGTCTTCTCAGAGTGAAATATGCCAGTATAAGGTAATATAATTATCAAATACTTCGTCTTTAGATGTAAAAATATTTTTTTTTAGTATTACGGTATTTTTTTTTAACATTCAGCTATAAATTTGCAAGTGGTCTAAACTATTAATCATAAGAACGGAAAATGCTAAATAATGTTTTCAAGATTAAGATCAATCTCTGTTTTTTATTTATTCATACATATTGATATTACCGAGTATTCAGAAATATTTTTAACTGTGCGTAAACCGTTAGTAAAACTTAAGATTGTATTCTGTGTCCGTAATAAGGTGTAAAATGCTTGACAAATAATGTTTCATAGAGAAGACATTGACAAAAGAAATTACACATACTAATATTCATAAACTTTCTATTATGTATTTCAGTTTCGATTGCAATAAGGGAATATCACATGTGCAACCTTACTTTTCAGTGATACAATTCAGCTGATATAACAAAGTTGATACAAGTGAATTGATTTGAGTTATTGAAAGCAGGTTCGGAATGGAAAAATGGGTCATCGTAGCTAAGAGCGAAATATTTTTACGAATTGTTCACACTGCTTGTATTTGTCTTCCAGCATTCATTTGTGGACAAACGGCTGCGATTTTAATTTTTTTCGAATAGCTTTAAAAGAATCATCATATCTGGTATTATAGTTACATCAAAACAAAGTGTAACCCTTTAATTTCGTTTTTAATATGTGAGTGGTTTTGTACTTCAACTTGAAGGCATCATCCACAAACTGTACTTCTGACACCAGTTGGTCAAACGTGTCTTATCTAAACCAACCCTATACTTTCCCCATGTATATTCCCATGGAACATCTCTATTTCATGCTCATGTGTTTCAAATTTGCAAAGATTGCCGACAAAGGTGTAAAATGCTTGTCACTTTGGCCGCTTCCTGGAGGGGGCGTCGACGAAAGGAATTCTACCTTTCATATTCTTTTATTTCTCCGTAATGGATTGTATCAAAACTACATCGACTGGAATTGAGAGAAAGTGGGAGATATTGAGGTGATAATTCTTACCATGTTGTCAGAAAGTGATGACAGTTTTGCTTCGGATTTTATTTATATGTCGTTCAGTCCATTTCGTATCAATTCAGCCGATTTGAAAGAAGTGTTGAGCAATTGAAATTTAACAGATAGGAAGAGTTAAAATAATACTAATTGAACAATAATCACAATCATGATCATGTTTAAAATTACATAATTGAATGTATTTGATCATGTTTGATATTACATGATTAAGTAAAATATTATCAATTTGATGTAATGTCTAGGTGTGTGTGTGTGTATAATATATTTTTTAATTATGTGGTTAAAAAAAATGCATTTCATAAATATTCTATAATCTTGAAAATATTCTTCATCTAAAAATCGTCAATAATTGATTGAATATTTGCCTAGGGTTACTCATTTTAATCCCGGCATTTAGACTTAAATTTCAAAATTGGATTGGAGAGAGAAAATAAAGAAAAATAGGGGTCATAAAATGATCAGACGGACAGACCGGGAACAAAAAAAGAGGAGATTAGAGTAAGAAACGGAATGACTACATCAATATGTGATAGAACTGGAATAGCTTTTGTCATTTCGAAGATCGAAGTTCAGAGGTGACGGTCCTGGCTATGAAATGACCTGAGGGGAAGTCCTTTTGACAATTCCACGGTGATAGAGGAGGGTCAAGGGAAGAGAATCGGTAACTTTAGAAGAGGTCACGTGTCCTAAGGCAGTGCACCAAACCACGTCCTTACTTCTCACCTCCAAAGTTTCGACGTCCACAGTCGGACTTGAAAGAAAGACATAGGCCTATTGAAAGAGTGTGAAGGGGACGATTCTGGGTCAATTTCATGGGGGGGGGGGTGTTCGAAATGGGCTTATTAAATACCAACGATAATAACAGTGAAATATTGAAATGTTAAATGGAGAAAATGGATGTCTGTATAATAAATGCAGGCATATTTTTTTCATATAGCGCCTTCTATCTAGATATAATCTATTCCGATACCGACTAGTTCCCTTACTTTAGCTCGAGCTGCCTTTTCTAGCGCTGAGCATTCAGAGAGCTATGCCGAGTGGCAGCACGATGTACATTAAAGGGGAATGAAAACTTTGGAACAAATGTGCTTGTTTAGAAACAGAAAAATCAAAGAATAAGAATAAAGAAAGTTTGAGAAAAAACGGACAAATAATGAGAAAGTTATGAGCATTTGAATATTGCAATCACTAATGCTATGGAGATCCTCCCATTGGCAATGCGACAAGGATGTGTGATGTCACTGATGAACAACTTTCCCTTTGGTGGACTATAAAATACCCTCAAAATGTCTCTTTTTGCTTTTCTTATGATGATACAAACTCTTTATCCATGATGTATTCTTAAAAAATATGTATTACATGCCCTCATGTAGAAAGAACATTATGATCTATGGATAGATGTGATAAAAGAGGCAATTCAAGTGAAATATATACCAAAGTAATGGGAGAGTTGTTCACAAGTGACATCACACATCTTTTTTCGCATTGCCAATTTGC
Organism: Lytechinus variegatus; assembly: GCF_018143015.1. Classification (NCBI taxonomy): domain Eukaryota; kingdom Metazoa; phylum Echinodermata; class Echinoidea; order Temnopleuroida; family Toxopneustidae; genus Lytechinus; species Lytechinus variegatus. The sequence goes on along the minus strand of NC_054746.1, from coordinate 27,321,118 downwards.
TATCTCCACAACATTAGTGATCGCAATATTCAAATGCTCATATCTTTCTCATTATTTGTCCGATTTTTCTCAAACTTTTGTTCACCTGTTTCTTTGATTTTTCTGTTTTCACACAAGCTATCTTGTTCCAATGGTTTCATTCTCCTTTAATATTGGTGAATGAAATTACACCATGGCAGGGATATTGAATTCGTGGCACTCTATTTCAAAGTCCGGAGACCAATCTCCCATGTCTACGGGGCCACAACGCTTTATTTTGAGATCAAGATTTCCATGATACTTATTTTAATGGAGACTCATCTCACAATATGATGGACCCCATCAACCATTTTCCAGGAAAAAGAAATTCCTATCATTTTGAAAACTGAATTTTATATCACACTGCACTCATTCGCCATACAAACACATTAAAAAAATGCACTTACTATCGTTACGAATTATAGGCTCTGTATGGAATCACCATCGCATTTCACATACACACACATATTAAAATCAGAATATTCGTATATAGTTACAGTCGTTTCTGGCAAACACCACCCACACACACAAACACACCCACACACTTGCCGTAAATGTATACATCAATGTGCGTACCCGCGTTGATGTGGGTGTGAGTGGGTGCATAAACTGGTTTTGGCAGTCGACGTGTAGTTCAATTACACGTGTATGATATACACACACACACACCCTCACCCACCCGCATCCTTTCGACGCACACACAACCAAATCATGATGTTCTTACACGTCTTTCGGACTCACGCACAGACACTCCATCCCACACCCTCTCACATTATCGAGTGTTCGGTATAGTTGATGTGGTCTCATCGAAAAACTCAAATCTGAATGTGACATGGACGTCGATACATGTTCGCTCAAGTCATCACGCATTTACATTCGCTTTTATACACACACACACGCACACGTTATAATCGTTGATTAGAATTTTCTTTGCGTGCTTTTAATTTCCAGGATTCTATATCCACATATTTATAAATATGCTTGGTTCAAACAGGTCTCATGTCAGTTACAAGGAAATAATCACACCTTGCACTTTCTATGTATATGTAACAAATATAATTTTATTTTAAATGGTTTCTTACCGTGACCTGATGACAACGGATACTGGAATCGCTTTGGTAGAAGCAAAAACAAGAAAAAAAAACAATATGGGTACACTATACTGATCATGTATAACCACATCAAACCTTTGAAGAATTAGTAGTATGATTAATAAGTATCTTGGGGGTTATTACTGCAGAAGATATATAGTAAAATATATACAAATTTCAAAATTTACTACTTTCATTAGAAGCATGCACTCTTGAAATAGTTGGGCAAAAATGACAAACTTTTACCAACCAATACTGTCCACACAACTATTGGTTAAAATCTGTCCAAAGTGGGGAATGAAGACTTATAATTGGGTAATAAATTTGCTCAATTGGATGATAATTGCCTAGAATATATACAGTACATATATATATATATTTACCAACATACATTACCCAACACACTGGACAGTATGTTGCTGAATATTTTAAGTGTGCGCTGTTGTTAGATATGTTTAAAGTTATCAAAATTTTGTTTCCAACACTCAATAAAGAACAAACAAAATTATTAACAGTAAAAGCAAAAATGAAATATGAATGTACTTTGCCTCGTGAAACATGCTTATCTTATCCTCATTGTAATATACAATTTTGGTAATAGTTGTACATTAATTTTTTGATAAATTCAATTTAATTTTTATCTTATATCTACAAAAAAATATTGTTTTAAGTGATCCTACGTTAATCATATAATGTGAAAATAATCAAACGTATAATAAACCTGTATGTCAAAGTATAAGGTAAAAGTAAACACATTACTTTCTGGTACTGTAGAAAAGGCTGCGTCGGATGGGAGAATGAGGGGGTAAGATACGGGTGGGTTGACCGAGAGAGATGCAACGTCGCTCGTGTGTTCCATCCAAGCCTCTCAATCGCTTCTTCTTTCATCGCTTTCTTTCCTCTATTTGAACTCAAACATGCGCATAATAGAGTAATTTATGTGGGTCTAAACGAGGTGCACCGACTCCCATCGAATGTGAAGAAACGAAGGGAAGGGGAAAGGAAGGGGAGAGGGGAGGGGATGAATGTAAGATGTTGGAGAAATTGAGTGAGAGCGAGGAAAGGGGAGTGGGGAAGAAATCTTTTACATTCACACGATTTGCGAAACTTGAAACCCTTCTTTGTCCCTTTGTGACACTTCTCTGTCCGACTGAAGAAGAATTAGAAATTTGAAGGGGAAAGGCGGCGGGCGACGGAATCGAAAGAGTTACCATTATTTGTGAGTTTATCTCCAATGGTAATACTTGATATGAAAATTCGGACACTGTCGAGCGTTTTCCCATATGCTGTACTGATTACGTGACAACCAGAGTTGCATGAAAATGTGGCAATTCTATGACATTTCTTCCCAGCACAACGAATATGAAAGGATTCCATTTCAAATGTCTATTTGTTTCAAATATCAAATTAAAGTAAACCTATCACAATCCGAGAAGTCTTGTTGTAATAGAGAAAACCAACCCCAAAGATATGGGCTCTGATAATTTTCTAAATAATGGCCTTATGAGTTATTTAGAGCTTTGCACTTGAATTTGTGTTTTACCAAATATACCAAAGGTTCTGTCATTGCTTTGATGTACCATGACTAAAATTTATTAAATACAAACGCAGTCACTATTGGAGAGAGGTGTCCCTGTCATACATACATCTGAGGTTTCAGGATTGTTGACCAGTTTATCAATGATCCGAAGTCAACATCGACGAATTCATGGTGATCTGTAGACAGGAAAGAAAGACAAGGAAAAGAAATCAAAATTCTATTCGTAGTACTATAACACTTACATTACATTGTACATGAGTATGCTGCGTAATTTTGTGGATATACATATGCATTTTATTTATGTCTTCGTCATTCAATCACACTGGGAGATATGGATATTTTTCATTCATTATATCGATACTGTACAAATTGTGTATCCAACACAGTTATCTTGCAAATCATTGTGATAGCATGGACAAATATATCACTTTCAATAGTGAAAGCAAACAAGCGTGAATAAAGCATGAAACATCATTCTCGCTTATTTACTGTTTTTTTTTCAAGACATTTGCCTTTACGCAAATGATTACATTCTGAGATGTGCGCAATATATGTGTTTGTGAGGGAGGGTGTGCGAGGGTGCGTTAATGTGTGTGAAAAAGATAGATAGAGCGTTTGTTTAGTTTTATCAGGCATATATGTGTTGTTTGCTTACTCGACATAGAATATTATATCAAATCACACAATATATTATTCGATTCAAATCAATTTTGTCGACATCCTTCGAAAGACACATAAAATTATTTGACATATGCAATTTTACAAATCAATACAAATCACACAATATAACATTAAAATGGTATACATACACTTATGAAATTATAAAATAAAATAAATACTTAATATGCAATATGTAGGATGTGAAGGTTATTTCCAGATTTACCGCACTTCAAAAAATTAAATACCTGTACACACTTAAACACAGTAGTTTATTACATATATTATTTTCGCATGAAACACGCACGAATAAGCATCTCAGTGCACTAACTAGCAATGTACATGCTTAATTTAATTCACTTACTGGTAATTTACTCACTTATAAGTACATTAATACACTATTATTATTATGACTAATTCCTCTCAATATTCTTAATGAAACTAAATTCATTTTTCGAATTTTTCGGAATAAAGGGGAATTTGGTAACAACAAATACCCACTTTACAGTGTGTATCGTAATATCACATGAACGGGTAAACCAAAATGTAAGTGACATTTCTGATATTGTTATGATTACGTCACTTCCTTCCACACGCCCGGATGAATATGAATTTGTGTCATTTCCTGCCAATCGCCTATTACGCCTAGATTATTGTGGAGATGTTTCCATTCGATACTTTTGGCAAGGTGACAGTTCTGAGTTTATCTGTTGACACTTTGACCAGGCAAATCTCACATCTTCGAGAGGACTATACTCCTTCAGACTAGAATGAGGGGGCCCACAAGAATTAGTCAAGAACAATTCATCTACCATGTCAACATCAATGTGTAATCGAAAATTGATCGAAGATCTGATTAAATATTTCTAACAAATACCCCGTCTTATCTCCTCTCTTTAACTCGTAATTAATCGTAATATTTAGCAGGATTAAATCATCCATCTGTTACAATATCATGAACAGAATTACGGCTAAAAAAGTTATGTTTACCAACACTCTTTAAAGAAAATAGATTCAACTTTGCTCCTTGGTGATCCTAGTATATGAAAAGCTTCAAATTGCACCTGTAAAGGTGTTCCCAGTGTGGCTTAGGGTTGCATCTCATTGGTGCAACTATCGAAAACCTTTTTTATTTATTGTCAATATAATCGAAAACTTTTGTATTCTAAATAGAGAAAGATACTCCAGGTTTCGGAAATGTAAGTAATGTTTATCCCCTTTGCACTACCGCCGTTCCCCCTTAACAGCCTTACAATTCAGAAGCAATACAATGCTGTAATCCCAGATTCGATATCTATGATTTTTGACGCGAAGGCCTATATTTCCCGCCATGGACTCACCTCGACCTATTTTCTCTTGATTACCTGTCATCTCCACTCCCAAGTTCCCATGCATCATCATTGATCCCCGGTCTTATAGCATCGAGACACCAAAACCAAGTCATCCTTAACCCCCTCAACACATCATCATCATCGAAGGCTCCCGTCATTGCAAGATTCTTTAACGTCTTCATAACATTCTTAACGGCCAATGGGTTAACCTGCATATCAGACAAGGTCAAGGATGCATGGTCAAGTTTCAAAACCGAGCTATCAGTTCTTGACTTTCTTGATTCTTTAGGGGATTTTCGGGGTTTATTTGTTTGCTTTGCATTGTGTTTCTTCATCATGAGATCATGTAAAATCCCTACATTATTTTATCTCTGACGCTCTGAATGCTTGCGATGTCAGGCCATGGAAGACTTAATTCAAAAATATTCGCCGATCTTTGAAATTTTCTCTTTTATTCTCATCCCTTTGTCTCCTTTTTATCATTCATTAAAAAAAAATATTTTATTTACAGCTCTTAATTTTTTCACATTTTTAAATTTTTCTTCAGCAAAATTCAGGGCGGTTCAAAACTATCTTATACATCACAGGGGATATTTCACCATAAATCACTCTTGCCAAGTTTAAATTCTCCAATAATTCAAATAAAGCCTTCGAATTGAAAAATATACCAACTAAAGACTTTGACATAACTTCTCATATACCTTCTTCCTTTCATTTACTCTTTGATTAACAAAGTCAAATTATATTTTATCGAATGTGGAGTGTAATATCACTCGTAACTTTTCTCATCAAACGTCCAAACGATTTAAAAGTTCAAAGGACTTCATCCTTTCCAATCAGTGTACATAAATCATTTTCTCTATTTCTGTGTGATTTATCTAAAGACCCACCATGGAGGAACCATTTTAATTTATTTCATTCAAGTCGAAAGTGACTCTCTGAAATAATTGGATCTCTCTAGCAAAAGGAAATAAACATCAAGAAACAATTAGGAGAAGTACGTGATCAAGCCAGTCTATATTGTTTAAGTGTTAAGAATGTTGCCTCTCTATCATTCACTTTGTGTATGTGTTAGACAAACCAGAGGAAGTTTTAAATTTGTTAATTCTTCATCATTCGCAAATAACTCTGGTACAATAAATTATGATTCCAATAGCTGTTTCATAAACATTCAACTGAAGTAATGAAATACTTTATAGGTCACACGCCTGTGATTATTCTGTCAAACACTCATATTGAAAAGAACACGAGCTTTTCAAGAAAAAACACTCATTAGGAATAATATAAATCATGAGACTATTGAACCCCTTTTCATTTGGTAGATTGTAGGAGAATTGTCCCGCGTTTTTTTTCCTCGGTAGAGCCTGCAACCACTACCCTTAACTAGGTTATTATATCAATTAATTTAGGATATGCCACCTAAAGTTTTCATATAAATTCGACGTGGAATCAAAGGATTCGCTCTCTCTCTCTCCATATTTATATATTTATCTAGCTCTCTCATTATACTATATATATGAATAAAGTACTTCTTTACGGTCGTGTAAAAAGGGGTTTTAGAATATGGTATGCTAATTGTACAAAATTTTTATTTATATTCATATGAATTATTATATCCTACATAAAGTAAATCATGTATGCTGATTGGTTTAAATAACATCATGTGACCAAACATGTTCTCACTTTTTTTGTGATAATGTTGAAAATGAAATGCCCACTGAAGAAAACTTGCTATTCCGTGACGTCAATGATCGAATAGTGCACTATTCCATCATTGACGTCACAGATCATGACGGCGCAAGCACTAATATGCGTTCCGCGCGCAGAGCGCGTGGCTTGAAGAAAAGTAGGTCAGTAAGCGCAGCGGGTTACCTTGGTTCAGATGAACTACGAGAACAAGAACTAGATTATCAAGATCTATGTTGTTATAATTCTTTAAAGAAATATATAAAATCAAAATACTAGGCCTTTATTTTGAAAGTATAGAGGGAAGATTATCCTTGTGTGTACTGACAAAATTACTTTTTCAAAAATAGTAATGCCAGTCCAACCTCGGATGAATAATTCCCGCTATACTTAATCAAAGCCTGGTATATTTGCATACTATCTGTCTGCCGTTTTCTATATGTATATACATATATTTTATTGTACAGGGCCCTCAGTGCAGTTTGTCTGCTGAAGATGCTACCCTATTGAAATACAACTAGAAATGAAAGTAAATATGGTGATTGAATCAAAAATATTTTTCTTTTCAGTTATTAAGTCAACTCAAATCATCTTACCTAATTATAATTAGATATCTTTGACCCTCGCAGTTAACAGGAATATGATGTGCCATGTTAGGAGGATTGTTTAAAGCTTACTTTGTCTTAATCTCCTCCCCCTCCCCCCATGGCTCTTAAAAAGGTGAGACGACACTTTACACACGTAAGATGACAGATAATGTTTCTACTTAGGAGTGTTCATATAGATAGATGCGTATATGGTGGAATTACATTGGGTGACTCTGATACATATTTGTCATTGCATGAGGAGATATGCCGAATGATATGATATATCATCAACAGGCATTTATGTTGATGTTCACAAGTGAAACCAGTTTGGTGACAGTAATGAAGTACCTAACGCGCCCTCACCAAACCAAACCCAGACGCCCGAAACTTGTATTAAAAAAAATAAAATAAAACGAGAAGCCATATATCTATGACATTATGCTGTCCATCCTTTTTTTTTACTTCTATCTATGTCTCTGTTCTCCCTCTGATGAACGAAAACCTACCACTCCTATGTCTGGAACCTGATAACTTTCTTTCCATGCTTTCAGTTACTTTTCTTTACCAAAATTACGTTATCATTATGTTGTGTAAGAGAGGATAGGAGCGAGAGAACAAACATTGCAAGTCATTATGAAATAATTATCATTATTATTGTCCTCAACATCGCTCGTCTTTCATGGGGGGTTGCTAGGGTTTAGGATTCTACGTTCATTTGATATATGCCCTTCACCACCTCGATATGACTGATTTAGTGTTGACAGAAAATTATTTCAGTTATCTCATTCATTTTGCCATTGAGATTATTTTCGTTGTATTTGCATGTATTCATGCTCCAGTGAATTATATACCTTACACGAGGAAAGATGCTAGTAGGCCCAATGTCTTTTTGTAATGAAAGATGTTTACAAACCAATAACACAGTAACCCATTTCCAACCTAATAAGGAAACAAGATGAAAAAAGTGCAGGTAGAAAAGAAGAAAAAAGTTGGGATTAACCACTAAAAACGAGGACGTATAAAGTCGAGTATCTAGGAAACAAATCCCACCTATCAAAGGATACCAAAAGAGTCATTTATAATGCCACTCCTGTCTAGCTGTATATGCCCCCTTCCCCCTTCGTCTTCCTCCTACCCACAATCACACCATCCCATGTGCATTGAGTGATTGATACTATACACACGTCTACTGATGGATTGGGGATGGAAGTGGTGACGGTAGAGTTGTTATTTGGGACAATACTTGTTGAAAGTTTAGGCAGGAAACACGTAACGAGTGGGTTCAATCACATTGTTATTTACTGACAATTATTGGAGAGCGCCCGATCAGTCAAAGCTGCCTGCGCGCCCAGCCCGTCACCACGGGGACACAACTGAGTCGGGGTACGGATTGAAATACCAATATTTTTTTTTCTTGTGCAACTACGGTCCTGCAAAATGACATTTGGAAATCAATAGTGTGGGTGATTTTCTTATTTTTTTTAACGATATATAGCATTAATCAGCATGTGTAATCAGTCGTTAATCAACATGTGTAATCAGTCGTACATCAACTATAAAACTTTGTGTAATACGGGATTCTGTTTTGTTTATGATGGTTGACACCGGGCGATGGGGGAGGGAGGCTAAACTGATCTACCATAAGATGTAATTTCGTCTAATACTAGTAGGTTATTTTGATGAATTACTCTTAAAATTTACTATGCATCTACGATTCGGGTCACAATCAAATGCCATTTTAATGATAACATTCCAGAGCAAGACTTCTCTAAGAAGGCTACCAAAATGTCATTTAAAGAATTCTAACCAATATTCCTTTATTTCTGTTCTATGATGAATATTTCTTTACGTTGGCCCATTTCTGCCTAGCTGTAGTAGATGCATATAGTTACCAGAGTTAGCATTGTTAGCTAACCCATTAGCATTATAATATGCATGTAGATGTATGTATGTATTATGTATGTGTATTAATGTCTGTGTATGTCTTATATGAGCCAAAATATTTATGGTGATATCAACATTATTAAAAAACAATAAATCGAAGGAAAAATCATCAAACGGTAATTTAAGAAGTTCTTTACGTATATGTTCCCAACTTGAGTTAATTTCGGTAATACGTTTAAGACGAAGTGGTCAATATTGCCATCTTTGTTGACTTTTCATGTTTTATGACAAACATATAGGATCAGTCAACGTGTTGCGCTATTTTTTCGCGTAACTTTGTATCGATATCGTTTAATGAGACTTAAAGTAACAAAGGTATGTTGTTTGTTTGTTGTTGTTTTTATCATGCTTACATTGTTTTGTGATCGAAGTGTTTGAGCTCTTTTCTCACCAAGGCATACTAACGGACTCATAAAACCCTAAAATGTTGGAGACTTAAGCACATAACTGCTCTCATGAGTCGCGTTCTGTCATACAGAAGGGTCGTTTTAGGCGCCTTTATATGATTTCATTTCCTTATAATGTTAGACGGTCATTGCAGGCCATGCATGGCTCTCGAAATTCTGTCAGTCATCACAACACATCCAGGAGAGTCTGTACATTTTGACAACTTTATCTTTTGCTTCTTTTTCGGAAATGTTAGAGTGCACCCAAAAGGCTCGTATATTTTAGTGGACAAAAACTGTCAATTATTCGGCTTGTGATTTAACTGATACCTTTCAGGATAAAATAATGAGATCAATGTCACCCCTTCCACTTTACACACTTATACGACCTGAATAAAGCAAACAATCTGGAATACACAAACCCACAGTTCGAAAGTGTTCTCGAGGAGGTAATATTTAAATAGTCAATATCTCCTTCTTTGTATCAGCTAACCTCATTTTAATCCAAATATTGATATGAAAAAGGAAGAAGAAAAAAAATGTTTGTAGAAGCTCCCCAATATAGAAATTACTTTAGATATCGATTGTTAATGAGATGAGATGTTGTATCTACTTTATATGGATATTAAAAATACAATTAATCTGTTCCGGGTTTTCTACAAATACGTTTTCCTCAACTGCAACATAAAGGGACAAAAGTATATCGTACAAACATATACAAATTTCAACCTCCCAGCCTAATTTTCACCTTCTTTATTTGTTACTATACAGAATGAGTCTCGCATTACGTCTGTCTCACAAATATACCGCTAATATTGATTCAAATCTCTGGCAAATACACGAAAAAGTGGTCGAAGCGGTTCGTCCAGTAAAAAGGCAAATAAACGCCTGTTGAAGTAGATAAAATAAACGCAAAGGTTTGGTATTGAAATTGGTATTATCAATGCAGATTCGATTCGGGTTGCAGTACTTTTCAGGGAGTGAACATACATTTGTCATTGTAACAATGAACGCTTTACGATGGCTTGATTTGCTCACCTCATGTATTTAGCACAGTTCTTTTTCAGTTTGCTTTTCTTAGACATATATGAAGATCGATGCAGGTGTCCTTGGAACAAAGATTGCATTCATGTCTGCCGATGTACAGTTGAAATAAAATCTCTCAAACATTCTATACTTGGCCAAAACCTACTTTATATGCATTACGTCATCAGAAATAAACCTCTCGTTCATGCGTGCATACATTCAGGCCCGTATTCAGGCACTTTGTTTAAGATTAATTTTATCCAGTCACGTGACGGTTAGCATAAGCCCAAGAGCTTTTCATTTTTTCAATAAATGTTATTCGTTTTGGGATTACTTTACACCCAATGACTGGTCAATTTGGTTTAACGACATACACCATGTACATTGACCTAAATTATTACTTCGCATATGGAGGCGAGCAACTTCTTCTAATCTAGAACTTTTTTTGGAATATGTTTTTATTTCTATCCGATTGAATAATTTATGTCGAACGAGTATCATTGCCCGAAACATATCAACAGAAAAAATGTAGCGATGCAGCATCCATTCTACTTGCCTCATCGCAAACTAAACATAAACAAGCTGCCTATTTAGGCAAGCTCGGTAGAAGAGGAAGGAATCGAGGGAGGAAATACGCGTAAAAATTCTTCAGCAGTGGCGTTTTCGGCCACATAGTTGTCAAAGAAAATAGATCGGATGTTGTTGTGGTTCACTTGAAATCAGGGGTTAATGGTATTTTTACATCGGATCTAACTCGGCTAGCTGTTGGGACGTTTTCATAGCAGCTCGCGTGGCGTCTTCACCCTTCTCTCTCCTTCTCTCCCTCCCCAGCCCTTCCTCTGATTTGGTCTGAAACTATTCTACAGACTTCAAATCTTTCTTCTCTCTCATTTTATTGGTGCCGCGGGCGGCTAACTTCAAATCGGTAATGTTAGAAGCCTGGATGATCCTTAAAATAATAATAGTAATGCACTTATGAGGTACAAATGGCATTTCTTAGACGGATGGAAGCGGAAATGTTGTAATAGGTATTGCGTTTGGGAACGATGTAGCACTGCGCATAACAAAATATAACAAGACACTTCAAGAAGCATCGTGTTACCCTTACCAGGGTATCATACTTCATATTGGCATATACCCACAAGTATATCCTTTTATTTAAACTACTTCTTGTATTCTTTTTTATAGCCTGGAGACACTATATAAAAGAGTCTCATTTTTGTTGGCTCAAAATGGTTCGAGTTACTGAAGGTAGTTCTTCACCGTCTGACGAACAATACCCAAGTTCAAGGTTAGGTCCGAAGCTTGTCATTTAAATGGACCCCGCTAGACACACTTCTAGTGTTTTATTTAGAGAAATACCTTTAAAAGCCTAAACAATGTGAAATTAAATGTGAAAACGACGAGATCCTGAAGTAACATCACATTTCAACTCTAGCATTCCAAACACAATTTTACTGAAAGAAAAGATGGCAAGTCTTGACCATTTGAAACTCTAACAATCAAAACTTGAAATTATGTTATCTGTTAGTTATAGATTAGGGAAAATCAGTTTTCTTGCAAAGATTTACTCACATTTGTGGTATGAATAATTGTTTCATTTATGCAGATTATGTGGTTTTCAGAATTACATAGACTTCTATTTCTTAAAGGGAAGAGTGTGGGGCTTTCTTTCGCAAATTCTAAGCCGTAGAGAGTCCCTGAAAATTATGACAATCTCGAATTTGAATAGGCAAACTATTTGTGTGAAATCTGAATTCATTAAAGAAAAAATAAATTAAATCTCTTCCTATGTCTGATTAATGTATGTTCATGTACTCATTTACATTGTATGTACATCTATTTTGATTATGATGTGATGTTTTTGGTTTTGAATAAATAAACTTGAAACTTGAACTTGATAAGATAAGACAAAATAGACTTCATACACATGAAAACAGACATCTGATGAGGGTTTAAAATAAAAGCAACTATCGCCCATCTGAATATCCCTGAAAAACCCTAGAAACATGCTGCATACAAATATGAACATATCTTTTTTTTCTACAGTTCTAAATGATCCATTTTAAAATCATGACCACGATGACGGATAATGACAACTACATTGACAATATTCATAACACCTAAATTTGAAATCGTACATACATACAATTATGTATGTACACCCCCTCCAGAAAAAAAGAGATAACACTTATTGATGGAAATTTTGATGTATTAGTGGTTTACTTTAAAAAAAATACATCCCCCTCCATTTAATTCTGATTTGGCCGACATGACTAAAACGTTTTTCTTGTTTGCTTATAATAGCTGCCCTCTGCAGTTTTTAAGATTATTTCATCTTGTGCTAACAATAATGTATTTATGTCGAAATTCTTATCACTCCTCTATGATAAAAATCTCACAGTCATAACTGGTACATCATGTACATATTTACCAAATTGCGTATCCTACAGGTTCACAAAATTTGGGTAATTCACATCAATATTTAACAATGACAATGCTTTTCGTACTCCCGAACTTTGACAGACTGACACGAAACAGAGGCTTAAATGCCAATTTTCATTGTCTACACAGGCATAAGCATGTTATTTTTTTTTAAGTAGAATTCATTTTTTCGTAATGTTTAAAAAAATAATTACCATGCCAGCAATCACATGGGCTTTACAAGATGGCGACGTTGAAACCCAGAGTTAAGCCAGGGTCAAGATAATCTGAGGTAACATTGTCATGAAAGAAACCCCTAGAAAACAAGAACACTGCATGGAGAGAGGTGGTTACCGTCATAATATTATGATATAAATTGGAAAATCATAGCCGTCTTCTCCTTGCCAAAGCTGCTCTGCATTATAAGAAAAATTCTTCAACCGTTTCTTGGTTTTCAACAGTGTCATTAAAGCTGCTTTCAAAGGCAGGAAAGTCAAATTATGAGCACCTGGATGGGTTGGAAGGAGATCTGTCAGTGACTTTCTGGCTTTGACATTTAACTTGAAATGTTTGGGAGGGCAAGCATGCACGCTTTTTGGCGTCAGCTGCCAAAGCTTTTGATAATTCTTAGCTTGTTCACGTCGTGCAAGTTCACGTTGATGGTATGGTGTCCGTCACTTTCAATCAGAATATGTGATTCCATCATACAATTTTTCTTTCTCTCCTTTTCGTAAACTTGATAGTGATTTCGTATTGTACACAAATAACATCAACATCAACTTCAATCAGAGGTGTGTAGGGAGCTATTGGAGGATGCCCCCCCCCCAAAAAAAAAAAAACAGCCAAGAAAAAAAAGGAGGAAGGGAAAGAAAGGGGGGATAACAGGGGGATATATGACATAATTTTCTGAATAGTATGTCAAAATAAATATTAAAAAGGACATAATTTTTACTCGCCCACAGCTTTTTTTCAGAAATTTTGCCCCATACGCTATGTCTGACTACCTATTTGTTTTTCTTACTCCCAGTAGCTACGCTTAATTCAAATATTGGATTTTGATGTTCTATATGCGCTGATTTGAGGTTGCAAATGCTGTTTCGTGATCATTTCGTGTTTATGTATGATTAAAACAACACCTTCAATGTCAATTATCTTGCATGAAGCATGTAATCGTACGTGTGTCCAAGGGAATATATTCCTAAGCCATGTACATACATTACCAACTAGAACTCGGCTGTCCGATTTGGACGGGGGCAAACTCACGGTCTGCAAGTGACAGTTATTTTGTCAACCAACGAAGGACTAGCGTAATACCGATGATTTTTACCAAAATATCGGTGGCGATTACGATGAGATGTTTAGTGAGAAAACTCTGAGTAAAGCCGCTGCAGAGTAGTTGTGTTCGGACCGGGTATTGGGGGATGTATGGGTACTGAGAGAAAGAGAAAATACTCTGCACTGCACCACGCATAGCCTTCAGGACAGTATTACAGCTCTCCACTTTTAAAAAAGCCAGACGCATAATCCCCTTCTTGAACGATTATTTGTCAAAATAACCGAGAGGGAGATAAAAAAATCCTAGTGCTGTAGGAACAAGAACAACAAAGTCGGCGTGAAAAGCTAGAGGAAACAATACTTTGCTCTCCCTATCGAGTACAGTTAGATAGCAACGTTTTCTTTCAGGCAAAGTTTAGGTGACAAATCCACATTTTTCTGCGCTTTTATGGAGAATAGAAGAAAATAGGGGAAAACTTCATGAATTGGTAGGGTATCGTTTACTGCGTTGGGTACGCGGTGTTTATCTGGAATATGCCAAGCGGGGGTTTGGTTTTTAGCGAGATTTTTACTCATCACGGCGACCGCTTTCCTTGGCGGAACAGACGCGAAGGATGATCAGTCGAGACCGGTTCGCTCTGTTCATGGAGCTAAATAGGTATATAAACCTTTCTAAAGGATATACTTAAATAAAGTTAACTGTCATTGTGCGTTATGGCGTCATTAAATTCGTAATGTAGAATTAAATCGAGGAGGTAGAAGCTTTTATTCAACGATTGTTTTATTTCCTAAAAACGGTTAGCATTTCTAAGCCCGGATATGATAAATGTAGATTGATCAACATAAACAATTAACTGAATAAATCGAGGAACATACGCATGAAGCTCTGTTGCATGGCTTTGTAATAGTTTGATGAATTAAGATACTTGCATCCCTATTGAATAACATAATATCCATACTTTAACTTATCATGGGTGAGTGATGAAATACAAATTAATTTCATATCGTATTTGATCCTGTATAGTTATCATGCACATCGTTACAGGCATTTACGACATCACGCTTTTGTACACTACGTCGGTGGGAATATGATAATAAAACCTCCTAACAATATTGAAGCACGATTTATATACTTATTTATATTAAGTACTGATAACTTATTTTTTCTTTCTTTTTTTTGCTCATCCTGTAGCATGAAAAGAAGGTTTCGCTACATAAATGAGTTCTTTTATAATCGCGATCGGCTCAACACAGACTGCCAGTACTTGCCGAGGAGTCACACACAGGCACCGTCTGAGCGATTGCTGTCCCCGATGTCTCTTTGGTCAGAGGAGTGCAATGTTTGTCAGCGCCCTGCTACAACGTTTGTTTGTAGAGTGTGTAAAAACGATCAACTTCTACCACTCAGCCCGTCAATAATTCTCTATATGTATACCAATATCCTCAACACCTTAGCATCGATCAAATAACGCTTCCAATTTTGAGGGAATAAAAAATGGGCCAACTTCCATTCCATTCATGAATAACGTTATATCTAGAAGTATTTAGATATGATTGATTTTGAGTCCCCTATTCTACATCGTAAAATATTTTCAGAAATAAAATCTAATATTACTGACAATTATATCATTTGGATTCATTCAGGCTTATTTAATATATTGCCAAATGATCCAGATTGAACATGCCATTTGCATTTTGTTGACAGTATAAATATATATATTTCAACCTGCAGCTCCAATCATCTTAATGGTACAAAATGGTAGGGCCTACATAGTTATCAACCTAATTTTCCAAATAAATCGTCGCTGGAAATGCGTGTAAATATCGTATGCATCGATATAATAAATGAATAATAATCGCAATCAAAATTACATTAGATAAAATAGAAACAGTTTTTCTAATATGAAAATATTTATTGATATCAATAAATAATGGACCTATAATAGTATATAAACCAAGGGAGAAATATTTAAAAATGAAAGGTTAATACAATTCTAACTTTATTATTTTTTAGTTATAATATCAATCTAAAATTGTCATAACTGTGTAGAGACGGGTTGTTCATGTAAAGTAAGTACTATGCTTACCATGCACGTATGCGATCACCAGGAGTTTGATTATGCCATGAACCATGATTATACGACCTCAGTCACAAGATCGAGGTCGAGAGTTTCACTGTCGCATCATCAGGATGTGACGACATAGCGTACGTACCACTCCACCGTGTCTTTTATTTACCTTTACTCACGATGATTCTCCGACTGCATCGTCACTGGATGTTCGCAGAATGCAACAAACTTTCTTATTACGACAAATGATAAACATAATCTTGAACAATGTACGAACATACTTATCGTCAAACGATTTACGTGTATCTTCCAGCAAAGGCTAGCTCGAGTCTGACTACTCGAAAGCAGTAGCACTCAAAATGCATCATGTAGCAACTGTTGAGTCGGTACTGCATCGCCGAGGCAGCTGTCTATCTACAATGTCATGACATATGTAATTCAAAGCACTCGAGATATCTACACCAGAATAATCTTATATTGGTCACTCTAGAAGTTGATGAAGTACTTGCAGACATTGGCGAACAGGCAGGCAATGGGTTCGGTAATTTCTGACCTCGGCACATCTATTTTTGCGGATTTGATTGTAAAAAAAATATATTACAGAATAAACACGCGAATAGTTACATTCCCACGATCTCCTCAGCAGGAGAGGTATATGTTCTTCTATTTCACATCAGAGCTCCAATATCTAGGCTTTAGAATGACCCCCTTTTTCTTTTCGACTAAAAAACAACGCTGCCGAAAAGATTCGAATACTGGTTTGCCAGGAATGAACTGAGGTGATGGATGACGGCAAAGAGGTCGATACGGTTATTGAGGATAACATCAACCATGTCTGAATGCACGATCAGATCGACACTGTCAATAAAACATACGAATTACTATAGAGAACAATAGAAATGAACTATAGATAACTAATCATTCAACAACCACATCACGGAGGTAATAATGATTATAATCATGATAATCATTATATCATAATATAATATATCTTCTCTACTCTTGTCTCTTATCACTTATACACCTTTCTTATGCTTTTTAGTGTGCGCATTTCTATTTTTATTTTACATAAAAAATTGTATATATTCTCTGTGATATCTTCAATTGCCAATACGAAATTAAATGTGGATAAAATGACGCAGTATGTCATGTCATGTTTGTTTCGTTGCTTTAATCAGTGGTCACCAATGAACATGACCTGATGAGGACAAGGTTTTGCAACCCAAGATGACCTTTAACCTTTAGTTAATTGACAATAACAACAAATATGATTGAAATTCGCTGACTGTTCATGAGGTCTATGAAATATGGATAGTCTGTTGGGATACTAATCTAATGAAACAAAATTCCACAGTCAGATTTTCGCGAATACTTTTTCACCCTATGCCTTATTGCATTTTTTTAAAAAGGGAAATCAAAGCTAACCATAAATCATTCCTTCCTGTCGATGTGGGATTTACGACAAAAGAACGTTGACATATCCAAAAATGTACAAAAGTAAACAAGAAGTTTTTATTCTGTGTTTTATTTGACAGTGTCTCCTTTTCTTTTCAGGGTTGCTCTGTAGGTTATGCGATGTACCCCCTAGAAGGTTTTAAAACCACCAACATATGGCCCGATAACTGTTTAGTGATGAATGACAGTTATTGGGGTTGTCCAAGAAACGAGTTGAAGTCTTTTAGGACGTCGTTAAACTTGACCACGACTTCAAATTTGGAAAATAGGAAACTCGATCCGTCGGTTTAGAGCTATTCCTGACGGGAGAATAGGTCGGGTGTGTTAACAGATTTAGGTCACAATTTCACGTCTTGTCCTAATTCAGTCCATTCAGATTACCATCTTTTCCTAGAAATAAAACAACTTAAAAATTGAAGTTGACTTTCACAGGTTTTCTAACGTTTAATCATACATACGTTCTATCTCATTAAAAATGGATCAGGCATTAAAAAAACTCCCCATGTAAATGTTATCGAAAATTACACGGGCATGCTACCCTAATATGATGTAGGTACCTACTTACTGGAAAACGACGCCAACACCGCCTGACCACAGAATTATTGTAACATAATGAATCATGCATAATCGTCTCGTCTATCTAAAGAAAGTTTATTGAAGGAACAATGCTTAATGATGATATGAAATCTTGTAAATCCTTTAAATATCACATTTTTTAAAATTATTTTTTTCTAAATTTGATTTAAAAAAAACGAATTGTAGTTTTTCGTCATGGTATGAATATCAAAGCAATTTTGAAAATGGCAGCCATTATGGACATTTTTCAACACTTCAAAGAGGAGTTGGTGAAATATAACATGAACGAAGGAATAAAGGAATGGATTTGCCTCCCGGGTGTTTTTTGGTAAAGCACTACAAGAGGCGTTCTGGGCTTAACGAGTAATCTACAGGAGCAGGGATTGACAGCAACAGGAAAGATGAATGAGAGGCAAGGTGTGTGCGAAGATTTGTGCGAGAGAGGGTGGGGTTGTACGGTGTCCTCGCAGGAGAACGCAGAAAAAAAAGATGATCATCGATGAGTTTCATTATCATGATGATGGTCGGGGAAAGATAACTCATCAGCATCGTTCGGAGTATATTCAAAATCTTTTAGGAAAGCAAAACAAAGATATTTTTCAACAAAGAGGAAAATGCCTGGAGAATGACTCATAGCATAGATTATCAAATGATGATTTACCAATGGTAATCTATTATGTGCATAGGGATCATACGAAATACTAATCGAAGCATTTAAGAGAGGCCTATAGAAATACATCAAATCTGTTAACACAATCAATAAAATGAATTATGTTATTACTGCACACCTTTATGAAGGGACCATTCCTAATTAATATTGATCGTCTGCCACTTACATATTTTGCCACCGTAAATGAGATACAGTAAGTAAAGTAGTTGAAGGATAGGGTTTTCAAAATATATATTGTTTAATCCGAAAAAGCCTTCATATGAATTAACGTTACCAGTGGCGTACCGTGGGTCACAGCATTGGGGGGGGCACCAGCAAAAATTTCGAGTCACTTAGGGAGCGCGCGAAGCGCGCTCAGTTGTCAGGTATTCTGACCTAACAGAGATATTTTAAGGACATGCAGGATATGTATCTCACTGATTAAATAATGCGAGCGCGAAGCGCGAGCTGAAAATTTTTGATATTCAGAGCTAAAAAGGGACATTATAAGCAATTTTTTGTAATCATGATATGTAACTGTGTCGCTAAACAAACAATGCGAGCGCGAAGCGCGAGCTAATTTTTTTTATATATTGAACCTAATTAGAGAAATTTTTAGGACTATTTCAAAATCCATTAAGAGTATAAATATCTCACCACAGTCATCTAATGCTAGTGCCATCCTTTGCTGATTTTGTTAGAATTACATCTAAACACAGTCATGAAACACCTTTTGTAGTCACTGTAATCATGATTATCATACGCATTTAACTAATCAAATACTGCAAGCGCGAAGCGCGGGATGAAAACTTAGACCTGAAGAGGGGCATTCTAAGGCTTGTTTGTATGTATTCCCTAAGACCGAATGTATTTCACTAACCAAATGATGCGAGCGCGAAGCGCGAGCTGAATTTTTTTATTTATTGACCCCAAACATGGATATTTTAAGGACTATGCTTTTTGTGAATCCATTAAGAGTATACCTATCTCACCATAGTCATCTATTGCCAGTGCCAAGCGCTTGCCGATTTTGTTACAATTACATCTAAACACATGAAGTAGTTTTTGAAGTCATCATTGTAATCATGAGTATCATACGCATCTCACTAATCAAATACTGCGAGTGCGGAGCGCGAGCTGAAAATTTAGGATATTCCGACCTGAAGAGGGGCATTTTAAGGCTTGTTTGTAAAAATTCACTAAGACCCTACGTATTTCACTAGCCGAATGATGCGACCGCGAAACGCGAGCTGAAAATTTTGATATTCAGATCAGGAAAATTGACATTTTAAGGACTGATTTAAGGAGTTCATGAAGAGCAGAAATCTCACCAATTCACTAATGCGAACGTTAGCACGGACAGGAAATGTTCTATATTAAGACCTTAAAATAGGGCAATCACTTTAAGTAGTCATGAAAAATAAGAATATGTCACTACATAAAGCAATAATAACTCGAATTGCGAGGAAATATATTTGTGTATATTGATTTGAAAACGGGAGGTTTTAGTACAACAGGATTATATATCTCGTAAAACAGTCTATGCGAGCACCAGGAACAATGAAACAAATAATGTTTCATAAAGTAATGAAAAAATGCTTCTTATGTAATATAACATACAACATAATATAATATAACATTATAATGAACAATAATCTCTTCTTTCCCCACTACGTTTCTCCTCCCTTTTCCCTCTTTTTCTCCCTTTCCCCGTTTTTTTTTTTTTTTTTTTTTTTTGGCAGCCGATTGGGGGGGCACGTGCCCCCCATGCCCCCTCGTAGTTACGCCACTGAACGTTACGATATATGGTGAGCTCATAATAGTTTATAAAATGATTACATATGATCACCAAATACATAAGAGCCTCTCCCCTCATGCGCGTGCCTTGAGCGTAACTTGACCAAATCGATTTTGCTTCTGTTTCTGCTAATACAAGTGCTACTTTTGATAGCACTCCATTCTTTTTCAAACAATATATTGTGACTTATTATCATTACTACTTATCATTATTATTATCGTCATTGTTGTTATTATTATTATTATCATCATCATTATCATCAATTTGATGTTCTTGACCATCCAGTTTTTATAACATAATAATGCAGAGAACTAGATCTGTTGTGGGCAAAAGGTTCAGAGTGAAATGAAATCGCAAAATTTCATTTACGAAATAATGATCTATAGTTATTTATCATATTCAATATAAAATTGCCAAATCCCTTGAATTCGAGAACATTGATTCTATTCGACAGACCAATCAAAAACTTCTGAATTGAAATCAGCTGTTTTGGGGAAATTGCTTTACCGTTACTTGAATAAATTGGCCAATATAAACACAGATTGTCCGTGACATGTTCGTAGTGTTTTATGTTTAACTCTCTTCCACACACCATTGACATTAATTCCATGGTGAAAGTCCAATAGGATTTATTTGTCATACATCGCCCTGGAGAAAAAGAAATACCGAAATTGCTCAAGAAAAGTGGTTGGAAGTTGGACCGGGTCGATAAGAACCACATGTAGGCGTTATTTTGGAGTGATCTTGACGAGATGCTGAAAATCTGATGACAGACGCGCGCACCATGAGCTGGTCTACCAGTGTACCTCATTTCGCCAAGACGATCTATGACAGAACGCACTAACACACGATGTCAATAGGCGGGTCTACGCAATATCCAAAGCATGACAGTTTAAAGTGCGCGAATTAGATTAATATTATCAAGTGCTTTAGGGGGCGCGCCGTCTAGGCCCACTGTAATGAAATACGATTGAAAACTTTTGTCAGACGTGAGGGATAATAGAGTTTACACCCACACCAGATTTCACTTTTAATTCCTCGCAGTCCCTCTTCCATATAATCGTCTTACCTCTGTGCCGATCCTCGGGCCTCACACGCTATGGTTCTTTCTCTCGCCCTACAAGCTCCAAGCACTGCCATCTTGGACCACCACCAAACGTTTTTGACTCTCCTATGTGGAGATCCAGTGGCTTAGCCATTAGCAATCTGGTCTTGCTTTCTTCTCCTAAAGGGTTCTGTCTGAAACAAATTCTGCATTGAGCGCTTTAACCATGCGAGATGAAAAAAGAGCGGGCAAAGAGGACCTCAATTTCCATACCATTGTCAAGGGTAAATAAACGTCTCGGCGGTTTTAGAGAAACATCGAGACCTATTCGTGAAACCGCGATGGTTGACATAAGCTGCCAGCTCCACACACCTGGTGTATTCAAAACTTAGAGCGACCTTAAACTTTTCTAAACATATCCCCTATTCTTGTTGCTAACCGTTTCTTTGTGGCAAAGCAGCAATACGAGACGTCCATCAAAAACTACTTTTCCTACAATTTCTTCTGTAACAGGCCCGAATGCACCCTGCCCATAGGCTAGCCCCCTCTTTCACCCGCAACCGCGGCCAGAACCACACGCGCATCAATACACCAGCTCACAGCAAACACACTTCATTGAATAGCTCTCAGGGCATCTATCCTCGGTCACGTCCCCTCATCACGCCAACCATCGCCGTTTTCTCTTTCACCAGTCCTTTAAATGGTCGTTCAACAACGCAAACAATACCTACTTATCCTATCTATGGATTTCTATTTTTTCTCTCCCATTGAGCCCATTTACTTGCACCCAGGAGTAAAACATTTTCTCCTTCTCGCTTTTGTTCCTTACTGTCAATTCTTTGTGGCCCACGGGTGTGAGAAATGTGCAACAATAGTGTAGCTTCCAGGGACATGGCAGACTTAAGAGGTCAGGATAACAGGAGTTTCCAACACCTTCCCCCACTCCCTTCGTCATCACCCTGGTATTCCTTAATCCATATACCCTATATGTGTTACGATCTTTGCTCTTAACATGGAGAAGTGAATGTTTAACTCTAACGAGTTTAACAGTTTAACTAAATCTGTACAGAAATATTTTGTGGATGTCTGAATCTTTGGCCGATGATGGACTCTATGATAATCCGAAAACTTTCTCTTGGATTTCTTTGCCCTGTATTCCTTCATTACGTGTGAAATTTAGTCACCCATTATTAGAAGATACATTTAAGCCATTGAGAGTTCATATCTTCAAGTCCAAAACATGTTTATGTGGATGATTATATGCATTATCATATTATAGTTTCCAAATCGCCAATCCTAAAATTAAGCGCATTGTAGTTTGCTTAGCATTCTTGGTTGTCATTTTACGTCACATCGTCACCCTTATATGCAAGACTGTTCGTCACACTATGGTTTGCTCTTATTTTGACAAATTAACTGTGACAACGAATCACATGTATAAATACTATTACTATCAAAATATACCTGCTAATCTGCTCATAAGAGTCACCATGAGGATGGGGACGCATACGATGCGGATACAGTATAACCAGGTGTTTGAATTACTACACCTCATTCAGCAAGTTGTATCCTATTCCGTTTATCACATGACTTTGATACACTCTAAATTACAGGGATTAAAAATAAGTCCAAATGGACTGTAGTTAGGGACCAATCGATTTCTGGATTTAGTTTTAATCCTAAAGACTTAGATTTAAATCTCAAATGATTTAAATTTAAATCTTTCGAGATTTAAAAATGAATCTTAAGGATTCAAGCTAAATCCGGAATTCGATTGGTCCCTAACTACAGTCCATGTGGACTTATTTTAAATCCCTGTAAATATTAAACATTACTATAATGACAATAAACGTAATGCTAGCAATAATGGTAATAGTGAAGAAAATGCATTGAATTTAATTGATCTATTTTCAAATAAACGGAAATTCGATTCCCGCTAGTGATAAATAGAATACAGGTAGGCCTATACAAATTATTATTACATTATTACATAACAATGATATTGACATTAGATTTAGTGAATTACAATAGTAAATGATGATAATAACAACAATAGTTATTGTTTTGATATATCTTTCAGGCACACTATTTCAGACGATTACATTTTATCCTAGTACTCCCTGTAAGAATTATCCGTATTCAAAAGACGATTGAGAGTGTGTACTGACGGTCAAAAGAAAATGAATGGAACTTTGACTATAATTATCTTCTAGTCCCTAATTATGAAATAAAATAACTCGACGACTTGATAAGGCCAATATATTAATGGAAATGTGGGAGGTTGAACTTTGGCTGCCTTTTTTTAGCGAAGGGAAACTTAATGGGACTCTCTCTTCTCTAAGCTACCATTTCACAAGGTAGAGAGAGAACCGTCATCGGCCAAATTTGTTTACTCAATTAATTTCCTGAGGATTCGAAAGTATTACTATTATCTCTCCATCAGTCGGAATAGCGTATTCGATGGCAGCCTGTCAGAACAAAACTAGAAATTAAACTATCGTTTTGTTTCAAATGACACTGCCAATTTGAATTGAATCTTTCGAATAAAATTGACGGCGCCCACTGACACTTTTATCGACCGGCTAAGGTTTGCTTAAATGTCTCCCTGGTCCGATAAGGCATCCTAATTTTTGCATACTAGTCGCTGATCTACAGATTGTATCTTTTCCCTAAAATGAAGTTTGCTTACCTGAGTCTTCCCGTGCATTAGCATGGAATAATAACTTTATAGATATAGGTTCCTATGGTAACCGCAAGTCATTTATCCCGTCGTTATTAATTTCATTACCGATAAACGTTATCCTAAATGTATCATTGTTGTTGTAGTTGGTAATTATAAATTTAAGATGTTCCGTATCCAAATTGTCAGATGAGATGATAATCGTGCAATTTTAATTTCCTCTGTACTATTATACTCGAATTCGACGGGCATGATATTTATCTGGATAGCCGAAGACATCCGAAAAAAAACAATATCGAAACTTATTTTAATTGATCTTAATCTTTGGAGAATCATAAAGGGTGGCTAACCCTGAAAAAAAAAATTGCTAAAAGATTAGGGTATCAATAGTAATGTTATTGCTTTTCACTCTTTGAAGCAACGTCAACATGGTCAAAGTCTTATTTAAAAACGATGCTGTAAAATTTGCTACAAAGATCCTAAACTTAAGTTAATTGCAATGCTAACATTTCCTATATTGCATCAGACTTAATATCATCATTATAATCATCATCATCACCATCATTATTGTTATTATTATAATTATTATTATTACTGTCATTGTTCTTGTTGATTTTGTTGTTAAAGGAAATTACAACAAATGTTCAAATGCTGTTCTTTCACCCCCTTGGTCAAGCTGGTATTGTTCTTATGTAATGAATGATACCGTGTCCTGTTTTAGCCGCTCGTCGTTCATGACTTGTGCCTTTCCAATCAATACACCATTTATGCTAATGTTTGGCTGAGAAAATCCCATGGTCAGTACCTTGAGGGCAACAGGTGGACCTGGGCTAGTCGATACACGAGGTCACCCTGGCCACTGTTTGCAGTCCGAAGAGGAAGCTACGCATCTCACCAAGAGAAAGATAATAATTACAAGGAAACAATATCCTTCCGCCAGCGATTAAATAGAAGCCGGTCCGGACCGCGAGGGGAAACGCAATACTTTGTGTAATATTGATGACATACCAATCGGCTTAAAACAGTAAGAAAAAGAAACTTATATGAGCGATACTAGTATTCCTTTAGCTCAGTCACAGGTAGGGAGAGAACGCCCCCAGTCGTGGATGCCGGGATGATTGCACATTTCCCTTCGCAGCTTCTTATGCTTTATTTTGATAGATTTCGATTAAAACAAACTGAATCGAATGAACATATCTTATGACATGTAACCCCTACCTTCCCAAATTAACAAAAATAAAACGTTTTCAGTCTATAGCGCACGTTTTCGTCTTATTTCATCACTTGAGATCGGGTTTACTTTTTTTCTAATATCATCGAAAGAAAAGAGGAGGAAGGCAATCCTATGCCATGAATAAAGAACACTCTTAATTGCGTAGAATGAGACTAAAATAAGAAATTTCTGAAAACAGGGGGTCTTAACTAAATAGAAAAAATATCGAGTTACAAATCTTAGCTGGGATTCTTCGCGAGACCTGGTCTTTCCGATCGAATAAGATTCCGATCCATCACCAATGGGGAATTTAAAGCTTGTGATTTATGGGTCCAATCGACCCTTGTCACCAACAGATACTCCTAAAAGCTATCATTTTCTATTATATTCTCGCGTCTTTGCCCTAGTTCGATCACTATTTTTATTGAGTTTAGTCTGAGTCGAGAAAAAACAATTGTGTGGAGTTATTTGAAGAGACACCAAGTTCCTTCTGCTATAGGAAACGATATCTGACTATATCTTGGCATTTGTCTTGAACTCGTAGGCTACGATTCAAACATGTATTTGACGATTAGGATGACACATCAGTGTCCGAAGAGCCTTTTACACGTGCCAATTTTTGCTTTAATACCCCCTGAACTATAAGAAGATATATGCTTCTTCGTCAATACTGGACTATCATCTTATCTACAGGGTTTTTCTGATCGAACACCAATCATACCAATATTTTCGTACTAGCTGCCCCCCCCCCCCATAAAAAATAGGGCGACGTGCAACCCTTGTATAATAACCTCACAATCCATGATGACAATATGAGAAACAAACATGACAAATGAATGACTGGCTTGGTAGATATTACATGCAAAATCTACCAAAGTGAAATGCTAATCATAGTTTTAGTTAATGAAATACGGGGAAAGAAGAATAATTTTGATGAAAATGTAGAACTGATATAACATATTCCATTAAAATCGGTTATTTTAACGGGGGTAAATTTGACCCCCCCCCATCTTGGGTTTCATTTAAGTTTCCGACGCCCGGGTATGCTGTTCAGAAATTAAGCAATATTTTGTAAGGGCATGAAAACCCAAAATTGCTTTTTAAAAAACCCGTTGTTTTTTCTCCAAAGTCAATGCAATTGTTTGTTTTTTTCAACCAAAACCATAAATGTATGATTATTCTTAAAAATCATAAAGCGAAGATTTACATATGATACTGCCGCATTTATTCATATGGATAGCATGACCCAGTTCTATTTGAGTCATTGATTTAGCATCACATTTGATTTCACTTCACATGTCGAACGACATGAATGTATTACAAAGATCCAAGATGATATCAAAGTAAATTTTGGCCAAATCCTGGCAAAATGGTTTGAGCAAGAACACTCTGGAGAGATGATACAAGTGTGTTATCGTTTGTAAAAAGTGGGTCATCGATGATGATTATTAGAATCATCCCCTGATTCTGCATCAAACGTCAATCATACGATGAAGATAAGGTAAAGCACAAACCATTCAGATTCGTATCCATGTACAAAGTAAAGAAAAACATTTATACAAACATCTTCCTATGGTTGATGCAAACCCGGATAGACAGAGAGGTTTGGGAATCAAATCTGGAACTCACTGACATAAATATCAATTTTTCGAAAAGTCATGTTATCCTGTCTAGCCTCATTTAGTAGGGTTCATAAGGAGAGCAGGCAGCCAATTTTATTCTTTTTTATCCACAAATAAAAATGGAAAATATCTCTTAACTTAAACACTATTTTTGGAATATATAAACTCTAAGAGTTTCTTGCTTCGTAAATACGACGCTATTGAAAAAAAAACACTCTTAAATAAGTACAAACGGATAGAGTGTTGGTTCCGCTCTGTTTATTGAAACAATTGTAAAATTAATGGATACACATGTCATCAAATAGGTTTTGAGGATGCGTTGCAGCTGTCACTGTGGTAGAGAAATAGCGCCCATATCCGAACTGCGTTGCTCCATTTCCAACCTGCACTTCAGCGAATAATCTATTTGTTAATAAGTGGATTGAATGAATAAGGAAGGCGATGTCATGTATAATTACGCGTGTCTTGATTCACCTCCATATTCTTGCTCAAACTCTCTTGTCTTTGTAAATGTTTACTTAAAGGCCAGATGCCGTCTGCTGGGAATCTTCACAAGATGATCATTGGATAAAGAGCATACAAGGAAGACATGGATAACGCATTTTATTTATGTCGCATCATTCCATTTTAATTGTAAAAAGTGGATGAATGTAAATCTTGATCAAATGGAAACCAAATGAAATAAAAGCAGATTTTACTACCCATTCATTCATAATGTAAGCATAACCAAGTGTTTTGCCTTTTTCTGAATTAATTGCATATTTACGTAGTCGAAGCACTAACAGGTTGGCAAATGGTGGCCTAACACTTCATGATTTTTATTTTATTTCCGTGAAAAATGACATTTGTGACGGAATAGACACTTTCAATTGGATACCTAAACCTGCATGTCGTATAATATTTTGTGTATTTCTTATGTATACATCCCATCAATAATATAACAACAGTCAAAATGTTTAGAGTGTAAACATCATAGATGATAGCCTTCCTCCAATATACGAATATTTCTATAAATATCTTTTTCTTAAACAAAGTTTTTCGTTGGTATCCGATTTGCCAGATAAATTTTTCCAAAAAAAAATGTAAAAAAAAAACACTGTTGGACATATATATATATATCTCTCTCACTTATTATATCTTATTTTTTCATTTATTTCACTTATATATACACATATTTTAAATTCCCGAAATGTCAGAAACGAAGAATAAAACATACACGAATACTCCATCAAACTTACTGTATTCAGTATATTTTTTTTTACTTTGGTACTTTTCTCTCTAAATGCAAAGGAGCTAATCTCGACGCTAATCACACTCCTCTCAGAGTGAGATGAGGGATCAATCAGGAATGTGATTTCAATCTTTAAAGAGTGAATTTTACCTTATTGATAGTGAAAGTGTAAATCAGATGCGCACTTTCACTCCCCCAAAAAGGTAAAAATGCCCTCTTGAAAGATTGAAATCTCATTCCATTAGGATTGATCCCTCATCTCACTCTGAGAGGAGGGACCAGATTAGCTCCTCTGAATTTAGAGAGTTGTGATTTCTTTTAAGGTTAAAAAATGAAAAAAAAATGAACTCAAAATGAAAAACTAGCAAACATACCGTAAGATACAAAATCGACGTTTCACCATAATATCCAATAAATTATTATGCGACAAATTATGCATGACCCGAAGCTTTATACTAGTATTCATCTTTCTAAATAAAACGGGCCCACATTCCTATAATTCCACGGAAGAAACTATACATCAACAATTATTTTAAGAAGTAAAAATATATCTACATATTAAAATTTTCCTTGCTTGTCCCATGATATATATCTTTAAGATTCTGAACTGTCGGAAAACATGGGGGTGGGTGAGGGTGTGTGTGTGTTTTAAATCATTATACTATCCTGGACCTAGGATACAAAATGACATGCCAAAACATACGTGTGAAATGGTGTACGTGTTTTTTTTTAATCAAACTTTATCTATTTACAGTTGTGTGCGTATGGGATGTGTGTGTGAGGGTTAGGGTGTGTGCTTGTGTATACAAAAGAACACCTCTACTCTGGCAATCGAAACACAAATTTCACATTCAAAATGAGGACAGCGAAGCGATTACGTCATCGGCTTGCGGGCAAATGGTTTCAAATCTTGTGCTGGTGGGTATAGGGATACAAACTTATAAAGTCCTCGATTTATTCTTCGGTTGCATAGTAAAATAAATTCGTACACACACAAAAGTCTCTATAATATAGTACATAACTTTTCTGGAAAAATTGGTCCTCAATTTCCTGCGTAAACGAGTGTGTTTGTGTGTATTTTGTTAGTGTGCTTTATTTCTGAATAATTCAATTTATAAAAGGATAGTGGTCGGGTTTTTTCACGTTTTCATGCAAGAATTTCCCAATTCTGCAACGCTCTCTTATTATATCTTAATAATTATGTATGTCGTGTTTTATCTATAAATGCAGAATGTTTATTTGACTTGTGTTTTGTTATATTATTTCATATACATTTACATGCACTTCATTCTTTGTTTTGTTACGCTTTTTGAAGTACTGAATAACTTGTGGCTTTAAATCAAATTAGATAATTATCTTTACTTTTCCAAATGTAAAGTATACCAAAAACAGGGGGAAATACGGAATATTACATTGTAGTCTAACATATATAGACATTTACTCTTCATTCATTATTTTTCCTTATTTTTTCGTTCACATTAGGCCTTACAGACATCATACTTATAATTCTAATTTGCTGCTCGCCCCTCCCATTTGTCATATTTTATTCATTTATCTCAAAGGCAGTTATTCTTCACCAAGTGGCTTATTCGCACAAGCAGGTCTGATGGCACTTATCTAACGGTCTCTTCACTTCACTAGCTCCCAGCTGCTCCCGGTAAAATCATCCTTGATCCGTCTTTACTCCTTCTGGCGGTTCTTCTGCTAATAGCTCTTCAAAGCTTGCAATATTGAAGACGGAGGCAAACCAGAATAAATCAGCAAGGTCGGTAAAGAAAAGGTTGGAATGGTTTGTTTCATTTGGCTAATTTCTGAATTTAAGTGTACGTTTTCGTGTTTCGCGAATCATTGTGAGGGCTATAGTCACAGTTTTGAATTTCATAGACATGGCAGAAGGCGGACCTCACCATTCCACATATTTTGGATGCTTATCCACACTGTGTATCAATCGCACTGTTAAGCGCTAGAAAACAAATTTTTGTTTTGGGAATTTAGTCTTTATCGAAACGATGCAAACTTTGGAATGGTAGAAACTTTTGAAATGATGCAAACTGTACTTACGAATTTGAAATATGCTCATCCATTGTTAATGGTTCAATATTCTTGTCATAATAAGCCCCAGAGTCAAGCAATTGACTACTTATGCATATAACATATAGTCTATTCGCATAATGACCCATGTCCGTGTGTAATATATACATTTACTATATCGCAAGAAAAAAAAATTAAAATGCAATTTTCATTAAATATGAATGTCATTAGAAATAACTGCGTGATAATAATTTTTCTATTTCATAATGGTAAGCCATCTGTAGTGTAGTATTATTAGAGGAAGGTTCTTTCTTTTTAAATAAGTGAAATAAAGTTTTGCAACCATAGATCGTCAAACTCAAGATAGCTGTACTACCTTGGCGTCTTTGCAACTGAAAGCGATATTACATCTTGCCTTTGTGCAGAATTGTGCGTTCTGAATTGTTTTTGCCCCTCTGCCCTGCGGCACTTTCAAGCTTCTTCTTTCTTCTAGACAATTGCTCAAATTCTCCATTCAGATTTCATCGACATATCCAGCAGATGAAATAATATCAATCTGAAATGCAATCCCGACAGCTCATTTCTACGTCTCTATTTATCATAGCTTTCTTCTTGCACGGTTTTTCCTTCTCTATACATTTTTCCCCATTCGAAACGACCTGACAAGAAAGGAGAGAAAGTTGAAAAGTGGCAAACTTGAGAAGGTAGGTATAGATGCCCATCTACACGTGTGCTGTTCTGTTACGTGAGATCGAGTGGCGTTAAATGTATTCCTGAGTGTGAATGCTTTCCTCTCACCCTCTCCCTTTTTTCGCTGCTTCTACCGCTGATATCACCTTACCGTTGATATTGTTGTAAGGAGTAGTCGAGGGAGCTGTAGGTCGGAGAATGACCTCACTATCAAAACGTTCACAATTACCTGTTTGGAGAACGTGCTCGCTTTTCGAGCGAGGGTCCTCACAAACAGACGAGAGTTCGCTTCTCAAAACAGCCCTGCATACTAATTTCTGGCGGTTTCCAAGGTGACATTTACTATAACCCTCTCCTCTCTTGCTCTTTTCACGTCAGTGGAGCACTTAATTCAGATCGAGAACACATAGCACTCGCCATAATGCAGCATTTATATATTTGGTGGCTCGTAGTGGCTATTTTATGTACATGTTGGCCTTACATTTAGAGGAGAGATTGAAAAAATGAACGAAGTGAGCAGGACGATGGGATCAGGTTTCAAAGCTGTCACACACAGTTCGTAATTTGTCAGCGCTTCTAGCAGGCAATGAACTGCGGAGCATAAATCACGCGCTTCAAGTCTTTGCTTCAATATTAAACAATCCTTACCCCCAATACTCCCCTCTCCTCTTCCCCCATCCTCCCGTACCTCCCTCCATCCTCCAGACCTCGATCATTTCAATAAAACATTGACGGGCAAATGGCCGACGGGGGATGGAAGGGGAAACAGGTCTCCAGACGAGGTTCTGTAATCAAGGAATATTTTTGAGAGGTTGCCAATTTTCTCTGCCTGCTCCTCTGGCCCCGATGCGCCTCCGCAATCAGGCGGTTCATTATTAGGCTTAGGACAATCCTGCGACGTTTATCTCTAATTGGCAACTGGAAGGGATGCGGAGATGTGCACGGTCCCGGTGTCGGGTTTCATCTTTTCCCACCAGGGAGAACTGTGGATGTCAACAGAAGAACCGAAGAGGCCAACCTCTCAATGTATACTCTTAATATAAAAATGTATCCAAGGATAATTAGATGGGTGATATATATTCGCACTGTGCCTGCTACCATGATAAATCCAGAGAAAATCTCCCCCCCCCCTCTTCTTCTGAGAATGTTCAATTAAGTATATTACGCTCCGTGGTATCATGGGCCTGTGGTGATCCCTTTTAAAAATTTAAAAAGCACAATCCTCTCATTTGATACTGGCGCTTATAATGGGTCAATCCGCAATCACTTTCGTATCATTCGCATCGGGCTAAATCGATGGAGTCTTAGCCTAAACACTTGTTGACTTATTAAAAAAGAATATATTGGAATATCAGAAATGCCATAGTATCACTTACTCCTTTTTTCACGTCAAGCTATTTCAATGAAATTTGCATTTGGTAAAAAAATGAACTCTCTCTCTCCCTCTCCTAGAGAGAGAAATTCCCTACCCAAAAAGAAATATCTGGCAAATAACAGGCAGAATTACGGTAAGAGGCTAGACGTGTTGTTTCACATCTGTTAAAAAAAACAATCTTAATTTTTCATGGGGCGGAGAACTACTACTACCTTATATTTTTCCCTGAATATGAGATGTTATGTCAGTATATATATTAACCCATATGTAAACCTTGGGGATATGCTCGAAAATAAGATCCAAACACATCTTTTCTTGCATTTGAAAATCCCAGCTTTTATTTCTCCACTATTCTTGCATTATTTCTATATTCGAGAGAGGAGTTCCCTCTTTCATTTTTCGATAGCTGTATTCTGGGGCAAATACATGAATTATTTATCTTGATGGCCAAGTCAGAGCCCTTCACTCGGAGCACAGATACAAGATGGCCCCAAGGTCTTCACTGGAGAGATTTCAGATTTATTCTCGGTAGAGATTAGCTTTTTGTCTTTGCATGGAAAGGAGGAGTCTTCTTCTTTAAAGACGTCGATCCAAACATGCCAAAGTAGTAGAATATAAAGGCTTTTGACATTCCTTTGCGTCTGATTTTGCTTTTCTTTTATCTCAGGTGTAAAATTTCATATTCATCTATCATTATGAATCGGTATCTTCTATTTTTTCTCAAATCCATATTATTATCTGTATATTGGTATTTTTAATATACCATACCTCTCTCCCGTTTAAATATGCATATATATATACATGTACATTATAAGTGCAATAAATGGGCTATGAGACGGTCATAGCTTATGAGTGACCGACAGTGTTTATCAGCTCTCGGAAGATATCTTCCACTATATATATATGTGTGTGAGGGTGTGCGTGTGTGTGTTTGGGTGTGTGTATGTGGGAGAGAGGGTGTGCGAGGGCGGAGGTGTGTGTGTGTGTATTGACAACTGTCTCCCTCACCACCCTCTCCCTATTTTTCACACATTAAATCAATGTATACTAGAGAATATCACAATCCTGAAATAAACATGATGTAGAAAACAAGTCACTAGGTCAACTGAAAATTACCTCTCCTGAATATAATGACCTAAATCATTGTATTGTGCTCTCAATTATTCAATAACAAAGATCAAGCAAGGTACCCGTTACAATCATGGATACTCCGTCGAAAGGCATGAATGAATGAAAAAGGAAATTCCCGATTCCCGATTGTGACGTCAGACACAGAACCATCTTCACTGGTCAGGAATCGGAACAGAGGTGCCTCCTGTCACGTGATACGATTAATGGCGCCGCACAGTGATACACATTTATGATGCATTGGAGATGTGCACATGATGGTATATGCAGAGAGCGTCAAAATATCAATCCCCCCCTCTCTCTATCTCTCTCTCTCTCTCCATCCATCCATCCATTCACACATATATCTATCTCACTATCTATCAATCTCTTCCTCTACACGACCTGTTCATGCTTTTCCAAAAATGATTTGTGAGAAAACAAAGTTCAGAAAATCATTATTAATAACTATCACTTTTTATAACAGTAAGCCGTACGATCTAAAATATGTTTACTTTAGAACAGTTGACATACTGACTTATAATAATGAGTGAGACTGGTTAATGTATTGTTGCCAGTTGAAGAAAGAAATTCTGAACTTAAGATAATAAATTATAAAGCGACATTCATGTTAATATGTCAGTTTAGTTCATTGACTTGATACTTATTTAAATGTATGTGACCGCGTGATTGTATTTTGTACTGTATATGTATGTATTAATGGAGTGAAAGGTGGCATGACCGCAATGAGCAAAATCCAGTCAATTGTGCCGCATTTTTACATTGTTGTACCTTTTTTATTAGCCCGAAGTTTAATGTTAATAAGGAAGGGATTCATAATGAAGAATCATATCTTTATAGTTTGCAATGTTCTGACGAAATTGGAACACGGGACATAATGCGTAGAAATATTCCGATGACAGAATTAATCTTTCGCCGACAAAGCAGTTCTATATTTTGTATAATTTTTCCCATTGACGTTTACTTATGTATGTCATTCCCTTCTGTCTTCTGATTCCATTAATCAATATCCTTACTTGATCTTCCAAATTGCCGGCCAGAAAGTAAAGGACTTGGTCTGGCCACTGGTAAACGCTAGTAACTGATAAAAGAGAGTCTACGCCTCGCAAAGACTTAAAATTTACATTGTTTTGTTTAGAAAGAACCTTTTAAATTATAAGGGCTTTTAATTCTCCCACTGATTTTCATTGTCTTGTTTTGTTGATAAAACTCATTTTTATGGTAGACATTGGGTTGGCATGGTTGGTATGTGTAATACATTTCTATTTATTTTATTCCAACCAATTCAGCTTTCTCATGCCTTGTGGATTTTAATAAATACCCTTTTTTCCAAATTCCAATAAAAACCTTTTAGAAAACCAGATCATGTTAAACATAAAGATGAAGACGTTGTTAAATGTTTTTTTCCTTCATACTGATGAGCATTCGGGAACTATGTCATGTCTATGATACCGGTGAAATACCCAACATATGCTGTTGTTAGACTTTAACACAAATGGGACAGTTTCTTTGCAAACTGAGATCCCCCAAAAAAGAAATGAATTCCAGAAATTAATCCCTCCCAAGCATCTCGTTCACACTCATCGCCTCCCTTATTTTATAAACAAAAATAGACCCACGATAACTTTCCACCCGTCATATAGTCACGATGATTTGCTGAGCACTAAAGAGAATAAATAATTACGTCTTTTCACTGAAGCCCCCCAAAACGTTTCATCGTCTCTGGTCTACCAAAGTTTATCCTTTTGGTGTGAAGTGAAAATAAATGGACAACTGCGTGAAAGACACTTTGGTATGAATGAAGTCTACAATGAGCGTTCAGCGGAAATTCGATTACTCTGAATTTGTTATTATTCGGAAACATCAGATTCATATATGTGATTACAGATAGCGCCATTTCCTGCCCTCCAGCCAAATACTGGTGAATGAAAAGGTGATATAAAAATTGTACTTGTATTTATTTGGTTCCATATTTATGCGTCGCAGCAATCTAAAAAGACTAGTTTATTACTTTTTTCTATGTTATACCATACAAGGGTAAAAGCTGAATTCATCTCATCCCTCTATCTCATGACTACGCTAACTCTGTAACTGTTTCCATGGTATTGAATTAGTATCTATAATAAGTTAACTTATGGCTGTCTAAAAGTAAGCTATATTAATTAAAACTTATCTTTATTTATCGCTGTAGTACTAGACCGTTTTTATTATTTTTTCTAGGCTACACTACATAATTATGTTGATTTAATATCTCAAGGAATTGTAGGTACTCTTTCGCGATTATCTAATGATTGCATCTAATTTTCAATTGTCAAACTTGTTTACCTTGTCTTAACTGGGAGCAAACAGGCAGCGAAGGGAGGATATTAATTCACCTCTTCATACTATGCTAACACCATTTAATTAGAAATCAGAAGCAATATTTGATTCTATTTATATTTTTGCCCCCACGAGATTTACTAGATACAGCAATCGCTATAATTTATACCTAGGCAGAAGAAATGTCAGAACTAATTGTCTTTCATGCTCTATTCAAAGTGTCTACTATTCTGTAAGTCAATAACATGGGACGGAATAGGTCTTCACTTCCGAATGAAGATGATTTAAAGTAATAATGAAAAAATGTCTTCACTTGCGTATGCCCTACATTTCCCACTACAATTATACTTTTTATAGCTTTCAAAGCGGGAGGGAGGAGGCAATGGCCTGATGCCTCTCCAACACTTTGAGTACATTTTAATTTTTGTTCCATTATACATGTATAAAACTAGGAATTCAAAAGAAGCACAATGAACAATATTTCGAAGGGCATGTAAACAAATTTATATATCAAATTAATCTTTTTGAATACCAAAAGTGCATTTCAAACTTGAAGAATAAAAAACATAATACGATATTCCTGTGATGATAATAAAGGATTTGTAAAGAGAATGCACATCTGTCCTTTATCAGTATTAATTGAAAATTGAAAGTCATCAAGTTTAAATTCATATTGTATATTCAGCGACGGTACGTGAATGATCATTCATTTGATTATTAAACAGAATGCTCATTTATTTGTGCTGTTGTTATGTTTATCGTGTCCACTCATTCATTCATTCATTTGTTTTTTGTGTTTCATTTTTTATATTTTTTTTTATTTATGTTTATATAATCCAATTAAATTATTAAATTTTTATTGTTAATTTCTGAAGTATTTCTTGAGGGTACTTACTCCTGCACCACACCCCCTTTTTTAAGGGGCTGACAAGTCATTTCTTATTCTCATAATAACGCTTTTTTGAGGTCAGCTTGCACTGACGTCTGAAGCTGTATAGATCCTTTCTTTACTATATGATATTATAATAGCCATGGTAGCAAACAAACGTTTCGAATTACCGTGTGCGTGTAAAAGCTCTGAAAACAGAATGTGTAGTTAGTCAGTAGATCGTTAAAGACTTGAGTACCATAGCCAAAAAAATGTATTTCACCTTTTGTGGTCATCTCAGTTTGGGCTTTACTTTGCGCGTGTGTTTATATTGAAAATAGGTAGACAGAGGATGGATAATTATTTCAAAGTGTACAAAGCAAAGTTACTATATGCAAACAAAAAACGAAATGAAGTGTAAAGCATAAATTGGGGAAAATGAAATTTAACCTAACCCTGTCTGTTTAGGAGTTTCGTATTTCACGATTAATAAAGGATTTTAAAATTTGATCCTTTGATGTTTGTAGTAAAAATAACGGTATCCATGGGAACCAAACGATTTGTTAATATATATGTATTTAGCTGAACAAGGAAACATCATCTCAGCATCATACCAACGTGTGGTGGCGCATTCCTATATTATCGAATTTATTTATTCATTTCTTCGACTTTTTACGTTCAAATGACGATTGTCAGTCATGATGATGTGTACCTAACATAAATAATAAAAATTTGAAAATGAGAAGTGTTAAATTTACTTTTTTTAAAATACTTATCTAACAATTTGAGTAATGAAACCTAGGGAAGAATGTTCGATCTATCACCAATCATAATTGTACATAATCCCTGACATTAAAAAAAGATTATACGTTCATTATATAGAACTCCGCTCATATGTCAATAAGATCCTCATTATAGGTACTTGGTTAAAAAAAATGACTGATAAACAGATTTTTAAGATGAGAAAAAAATATATAGACTCTTTGGTTTGGATAAAGCCAGGAGGATTTAAAGAAGTAAAATACTAAAAATGAAATTTTAATTATGGGGACGACGTTTTTCGAAAATTGGTTGTAATTATTTCAAAAACATGTCTTTTAAAAAAGATAGACAGAAAATTCTTAATAGGGGGAGTTAATATCCAAAGGGTATTATTTTTATTCGCACAATACCGAGAATGGCATACAGGTCAACATAGCAACAAGTTTCCACTTGTATTTCCTATGTCAATATTTCCCCCAACAGATTTATTAATGTAGACACAATACATTTTTGGTGGTATTTCAATGCACTCTTACCACTTAAAGATAACAAATGCCGATATACAAATTAACAAAACGATTTTTACAATCATAGCTAAAAATGAATAAATTTTTTTATCAAATTATCAAATTTCTTAAATGAACATCTCCTCTTCATCAATAATGTCATCTCAAGAGGCGTGAGTTCTGCCATATCTTCCACTTCCACCATTACAGGCATGACTATTGAATTGAATAAAGAAAACATACCTCAAAATTTGATATAGACAAAACAAGCAAACTACCCACTAGTTCGTGCACAGTTACCAAGTCATGAGGGGCGGAGAGGTGTGTCTCTTCAGTGCCACGCACATCTGGCTAAATTCAACTCGGCAGAACTAGGCCTCCCCATCGTCTGGCTGTGAAGCCCAACGGGTATACATATTAGTCTTTTGTTTTTGTGAGTCCATCGTTTATTGGATTTAATTCGGACGCATTTTCCAATTCTGTGAGGCGGCATTGCCGTGGTCTTCCTACATCGCCTCAGTCACGGTGCGAGGTCAGGAGGTTGGAAAACGGAGGAGCTATCTGACACTATGGAATCTTTCACAAGTGAAAAATAGGCCCAAAGTCTACAATCCTGGTTAGGTGTTCTCAATGGTATGATAACATGCAAGTGCATAACACACATACGTTAAAGACGAGAAGTCTCTGAGTGTGAATAAGCACGTCTGGTATCAACAAGGATTGATAATTAAAAATAATTATAATTGCGAATCGCTTCGACAGTCAAGGGCGTTCGGGTAAGAATTTGCTAATCCCCATTGTTTTTGTAACGAATTTATATTCATAAAACTTACAAGCAAATCGACTGGCGAAATCACAGTTTATTTTGATGAAAAATTTCGTGTTTACAGAAGTATGCTTTTTTGTGGGGGTGTGCACACATGCTTGTATAAAAAAAAAGGACTGAAAGACATGTACTATACAACCCAGACGGGAACATAAAAAAGTAAACTATATACTGTTCAGGACATTGAACTTAGTCATTGTTCATTGGGCATTGTCACCAATGAAGCATTTGGTTATTTTCAAGATGCTGACATATTGTGTGGAAAATAACATTGATGATGATTTTACTGATTTAATTCACACACGCAAATCCAAGATGCTAGGAAATACTTGTTTATCAATAAATGTTGTCACGTCGAAATTAACATACAAAGAAGATAAAATGAGAAGACAAAAGGAAAATTTTATATCGCCAAAAATGATATCATCTTTGAAATCATATAGGCCAATATAAAACAAAATTTCTTGCGCATGCGCACTTTTATACTTACTTTTCTTGTTCTCTCCTATGTCTCAGGGGAATTCAGTGAGAACTTCCCGCCACTCATAATTAGACATTCTCACCGCAATTCTCTTGAAGCTCATTACGTGTCATAACCAACTATCATTCGCAAATCAAGTTTGCTTAAGCCATTTTGTCTCCCATTTTTTTAATAGCAAATTTACAAAAGGAGCCAAGTTGCTTGTTCTCGCGAAATGGAAATATAATAACTTCATCCTCTGCCGTTTGCGTCATTATGAAATCAAAGACAATCGCCGGAGTCACATCCAACATGGCTTCATTTTCATTTTACGACCAGTCCCTTTCCCCAGACGTATTTAGCATGCAGACAAGGGAGGAAATTACGAATACCCCGAAAACGGTTGGTGTGGATTTACCCCCTTTTATCAGGTATTGATGCATCCATGTTGTTTTCACAGACTGGCAAAATGCGTGCAATAAAAAGTGAACTGGAGGAACTCGACAATCCCGCCGATGGAGGAAGCCCCCTTGACGACCTTGCCGTTGACCCGTTTCAATGACAACCTTTTGAACAAGACCCAAGACCACAATATCTGACTCAACCAACGGACCGTGCCATTTACGAGGATTGGGTGTTTTTATCCTTTCCTTTATTAACCTCCCTTAAAAACGATACTTCGTTTTCATTGTCAGGGGTATAAACAATTAAATAAAACTATGATGCAACTATCTAATCAGAGACCCTGAAGTAGAAAATATTTTCTTTACAAATAAGTTTTTGAATATCATACATTAGACAGAATTTTACAGTTACGATTAACTTCATCTATGATTTCGGAATTACTCTTTTGGATAAATGTCAAGAGCAAACAGAAAATAATTATTTTGTTTCACCATATTTGTTTGAAACTTCAAACATCAAAGGATTCGATGTGAGACATTTCAAACAAAATTAACATTTTACATTGATAAGACAGACAAAATCGAAATTACCCGAATTATAATAACGAGATATACATGTATTTGCATCGTTTATTACAATACAAATGTATATCTAATTAATTTGCAGTATTTTAAATAACATGCTTTAAGGAAACAAAATCCATAATGCTATAAATGCGACTTACCGAAAAAAAAATCACCAAACTAATCTATTATATAAATATACATAATGTACCTCTAAGTTCTCTAAGTACTTTAACATTGTCATTCCGTTTTTTCCAATATTCATGTGACAGTTCTTCGTTCTAAACCTTTCTGGGATTAGTTCATAGTATAATTTTCACTTCATATTTTTTCAAGTATTCAGTATTAGTGCAATTGCATAATAGGCTATGCAATGATGAAGCAATATAGCACTCTTAATAAACGATAAATTAAATTTTGGGATAGTTTACGATAATCATCCGGACGGAAGCAGCTGCCAAAAGCATAGATAGAGTTTTAACTTACAATTTAATTCATCGGAAATTCCACTTTTTTATGATTGACTCTGATTAGGAGATAAAACTCGCAATTTTTAATCACATTTTCGGAAGCCATGTCAGGCTAGTAATCATGTTCACGTCGTAGGGTACTCATGCTGATGTACAGATTTCACAGTACTCTATTGTGGATTGACTTGTTCATGAATTGACATATATTGCATCATAATTAGACGTTTTATATAATTTTCAATATTACATCCTTAATATTACAATAGCAATTACCGACTAAGGCCTTCAATTTATAGAGTAAACCGCATTTAATTTGTACAGATTTGTTTCATACAATATTTTGAATTTTAGTCTACAGTAGATAGCAAAAGCAAAAAAAAAGCTTCAAAATATATTTCAGTATGCAGTTAAGTGATTTTGAATATTATCCACACAGTGTTTGAGAATTTTTAACATGACAATCATTTTCTTTTCATTATATATTAGTTTTGTTAAAGATTCATTGATTATTTCCAGCGTTTTAGGGAGAAAATCTAACAATCCATGCCCTCCTTTTTCGTTTATGAACATAGGTATGATGTGAGGGGCTCGAAATCAAATGTCATATCTATAAGCTCAAGTTCAGAGGTCTATTTATAGGGTTTGGCTTGGTGGGTTGAGACACTCCTCTGACCTTGACAGCAGCGACACACTGGCTGGCTCATCAAACCTACCCCGTGGTATATCGATGACATAACTATCCAGATAAATACCTGGAATTAAACCTTCACTTTATGATTTTTGTTTGCTAAATGCATTCATCCCTGGATCGGGTTCTCGATCAAGTGGAGTTTGTGTCGCTGTCAATGTGAGTGACAGTCTATGGAAGACTTAATCCCAGAAATCGTAAGCATTCTTCGCATGGATATTTTGAAGATGAGATTGCTCTCCTTTAAGACACATGTCATAACCTGGTTTGTCTCTTAAACCAGTCGCTCTATGGATATAAAATCCTATCGAATGACTTTTAATACTATGCCATGCTTCAACTCATCAAATCATATGTCTAAAGACCAACATTAACCAACAAACCAAGTCCCAATCGGACGGAAACATAAAGAGTGTATAAGTCAATTCCAATGCATGTAATGTTTGATCAAAATTGACGAAATCGTATTCTTCGCACGCCAGTCGTTATGACGATGAATCATTACATTTTAATAAACAGCATCAAAACACTATACGAACATATAGTCAGATTGATGCATGACATAAAATACGGAATAGTTAGTTGGTATGGTTAGTTTTCAAACTAACAGATGATTTTGGGGATCATTTGTTTCCTTCGAGAAAGTAGATTCAAATTCCTCCTAAGATGACCTTAAAGGGATCGTTTAACTTTGTGAGCAGCTGATTTATAAAAACTTCTCAAACCAAGATGAAACATGTGTACAAGTACATGTATTAGAACTAATAAACCCTGAAAACAACCATTATTGAGAATGAACAGCTTAAACTACAAGGCAAACCCCGATTTTGTAAATAGGCGTCTTATAGACACCTAAATAGTACACATAAGTATACTTTATATTTCAAATTTTGAAGCACTAAATGATTATTTTCGAACGCAATTTTTTCTGGACTTCATTTTTGTAACATATCACAGACACAGGTGACAAGTGTGACCTTCTAGCTCAGATTTTTTAAAAGTCAAACCAATGTTAACCAATCACTTTAAACATAGAGTAAGAAAATTGTAGAAAATCAAATGTTTTGGTTACATTAAATCTAAATTTAAATTCAAAGTTTATTGATTTAGAAAAATATATGAAAACAAATAGGGGAAAAAATCGGGTCTCAGGTTCAAAAGTACTATTTTTCATTTCTTTCAGGAGCGAGTGTGAAATGATTTGTCCATTGATTTAATGAAAAATATTGTCAATTTTCTGAGAAAAAAAATTTCATTAAATTGTTTTTAATACATGGGATATGTGGAAAAGCTGCATGCTCGCATATAAAGTTACAGGTCAAAAGTTAAAGTTCTACCATCTTTTTATTTTTTGATGGAATTTCCTCAATCCTTCATCAATAAAATTATTGTATTATTTCGATGAATTCAAAGATTCTGTTTTTGTTGTTGCTAATTTTTCTATAATTTTTATCAGGGTGAACTTCCCCTTTAATGAATATTGTTGTATTGTACCGATAAATTCAACGATTATTGCGCTTTATTTTGTGATTCATCTAATATGATTCTTATCCATATTTTTAGATATATAGACTGATATATGTTTTTAAATGTGACGGAAAAACGGGAGTGGCAAAATATTACTTTTGCGTATATGCATTTCAACTCACGAAGACAAATTGATTGTCATGGTTAATCTATTATGGTACAACATTGTATTGCCTAAAATATATATATATATATATATATCCCTGTCGTAAGCTATATTCCTTGCCCAATGTAGCCTACAACATTTTGATAAACATAATAAACTTTAATCGCATCGCTTTCCAGATGGACCCTTTTAACTATATTTCTTCGTAAGATAAGTCTTAATTATAACGGTGATTTCCTGAATATGTGAGAGCTCCATTGGTCTATACGGACTATAAATGAAAAAGAGAATTAACACAATAACTCAAACACCTTCATCATCCCCCGAGTATTTTTCCAAATTATCAATGGCACACAAGCATGAACTGGGTGCGAAATGCTCGGTTATAAATACAGGCCTATCATATTTCTTTCACTTCACGGCCATTTGAATGAAACCGTATCAGGCAGAACGCATTCCCAATGAATCATGGTAGCACAACGTCACTAATCTATGTGGGAGCCCGTGACTAGTGCATGCAAATCACGACCCGACGGTCTTAAGTTGCCCCTTTTCTCTTCAAGTAACACTCCCACATAAGACAAAGAAATTGGGCTGATATTAAAACCTGAGTCACGTGTGATATTGAAAGACCAATACCCCCTGAAAAGTATCTAAAAATCGACCCCCTATCTGCCCTTGAGAATGGCGGAATGTTTGTGCAGTGATCGGACAACGTTCATGTCCATGGAGCATAACTACTGCATCAACCGCTCCGATGTTGTCGTTCAAATTTTAATAACAACTTCCCCGTCGGCCATACAATTCCTTATATGTAATTCGGAGGAAGCTAATCGATTCACCAACTGGCAAGATATTTTCTTGATAAAGGTGATCAAGCAATAAAGCTCATCGAGCACGACCGAACCCTCATCCCGCGGTCCCTCAGGACTCGCCCGCTGGACCACTGGAGGAAACAAGAATGCCCGTGCGCCCAACAACGCCGCGCGGGCGATGATTACTTGAAATGAAAATTTGCGAAATGAGGGTGTAGGACTGGAGTAGTATAGCTGTGACCGGGAAAGGCCTCTTTCCCTCGGCGGACGATGATAACTTTACCTGAGGGAATGAAAGAGGTTTGTGAAGATGAGTGAGTGCCTGCTGTTGCTTCGATGAGAGTACGTAACTACTACTATCCCCTCTCCAAATCCGCCATTCTTGAGACGCGTTGCTAAGCAAGATTTTCTCTCTCACATACGGATATTATAAACTTGCCATGGGCGCAAAAAATGTATAATTTTCCGCCTTGCTTCGTTTTGCCGATGTTTGCTCGCGGCCCCAATGTACGAACGGGCAGCATAAATAACTTTCGGCCAAATCAGACCCAATATTGACACAGAATTTAACAAGATAGTTGCTTATCGAAACGCATTTCTGAAATTGAGCTTACTCAAAATGCCCTATTAGCCACATACTTACCAAGTGGGATGACAGCATGCACAAAATATGAAAATATTCCGTTGCT
The DNA here is from genome assembly GCF_018143015.1 of Lytechinus variegatus. NCBI lineage: Eukaryota > Metazoa > Echinodermata > Echinoidea > Temnopleuroida > Toxopneustidae > Lytechinus > Lytechinus variegatus. Next base: position 27,276,587 of record NC_054746.1, on the reverse strand, counting down.
CCTCCCTACCACAATCGATGGACGAGCGATGCACTGGGAATTGCGGTACTCTGCAAACTACTCGGAATCATCGAACTGAACGTGGCTGTGCTTATGTAGGTCACCTTTCGTCGAAGCAAGGTCAAGATCGAATAGTGCCTCAAACACACCGGTCAACATAGCAGAATTGGTCAGAATAAATGCATGCATTACTCTCCAGCATTTCCTAACATAATGAGCTAGCTACCTGTAGATTTACATTTAGGCACATCCACACTCAGGCGAGGGCACAGTTTGCTTTGAGCAATGTGATCATCGTTTCTGCGTTTGTTACGATATAAACATGATTTCATTAATATAAGATAAGATTACATTACATCACATGCATAATTGGAATGGATGAACTACGGTCATAATAATACCTAACTTCTTGATACGAATGGATTTGAAATATTAAAAAAATGCTAAAAAATCATTTATTTAAAAATACGCATAGAAACCGTTGCTTGATATTAAACATAGATTACCAGACGGATGCATTCGCTTGACCATTACACAACATTGGCGTTCGGCCAGAAATTGGAACCAGACTGGTCATATGGCTCGTATTAAGAGAATAATTATGTTGCAAGAAAAAAATACGATAAAGGATTTCCCTATTATTGATGTTTCTCGACACTGCTTTGGTCAAGAGATATAAGTGGAATTAACAAGACTATTCATTATCTTGTTTATGATGATAATTAGTTTCTTGTTCGAAATGTGGGAGGTAAATGCAATAAATATCATGATAAATAAACAATATGATACTTCGGACAATAAAGACCATCAGTGTCCGGTTCTGACCACTACACAATACTGGCCGAAAGCCAGAATAATACAATTGGATGAAATTAAAACACGATACTAAAGCCATTACAAAATATTACAAAGTTATACGTCGAATGAACATTTCCCTTCCATACCTGCAATCAAATAACATGAAGGTTTGTGTGTGTTTTTTTCAATATATTAACATTGAAATATTTTAATATTTTTTATATCTGAGGACAAATTTCGAAATCAGATTTTGTCACAGAGAGCAGAAGAAATATTTCCATAACCCCTTAAAAAGGTGAACTGTCAATAATACGATATTTGTGTAATCATTGTATTTGCCATCGCCTTTTGGGGGAAGAAAAACATTGTACCACAATCATATATACCGTATGTCCTAATTACTTCTATCAGTGGGGTAAAATAATACTGGGACTAAAGACACGAACATTTAATTGAATTTTAATCCAGCATAAAAAAATGAAAAGAACAACACCCGAAAAATCCTACTACCATAAGCATTTATGGTTTGCCCGATAACACGCATGTACTTTGAGAAATTACATCGTAACCATTATCTTGGGAAATTGTGAAAGTCTAGAATAAGGGTTATGGTTGTCTCAATTCTTACCCACACGTCACTCTAATACCAACAAGATTGGATTGTTCATTATAATAATTTTAAACTAATAAAAAGACATCATTAAGGGAACTTAAAATTAACTAAAAAAGTCATTATCTATTTTTCAACTAATCATGAATTTTTTTTTTTTTCAGTACATCTTTCAAATTATGTTCATTGTCTTCAAGCAATGTAATAACATATTCGGGAAAGATATGAAGGAGGAAGGAGATATCAAAATGGCATTATTCCAATATTATAAAGCATGGCTTGATCTGGTAGTTTGACAGTTTAAAATGGATAAGGAGTGCAAAAGTCTACACTCGGAAATCCTGCTATTGATGCGACAATCTTTCGAGATGGGTCTTCCTGATCACGTCTTTCGTCATAATCGAGTCACTTAATGGATATTAAAATAAACCCATGTACAACTCGGCAAACTATTCAAACAGTTCTATGCACTGTCAAGGCACAAAAACCACCACCAGTGATAGAGAAAAAAAGAAACCATTGTGGCTGTTCATAATTATAATTTAAAAATCTAATGATAATTGCAAATTACAAAAATGCTCTTTGTACTCTCACGTAAGATTAATCTTTCTATTCATCGTTGTATCTTTAAAAGATGAAGGAAAACGAGTGGGCTATCTTAAGAGAACAGGCCTGAGGTAAGAGGATACAGGGCTCGGCAAAAATATGAAACCTGAATCGGGGTAGATAGGGCCACGATCGCTTTACCAGACCGGACAATCGTCACCCGTAGGAGTGAGGGGATGCTTTGGACACGTTCATACAGCCTGTCATCAACCCTCCAGGCGAGAATTTGCCCCTAGGCCCACCAAAACCTTCCTCTAACCCTTAAAGGCATGCTTCATCCACATCCATTCATTTACATTCCCTCCATCTCTTTACTTTCCATCGCATCTCTCTCTCTCAGTTTTCTTCATGTTATCTTTCTTTACAGCATGGGCTAGTGGCGTCCGAGTAACCGTAACTTATCAATTAGTGAGATTCGTCTCGGCTATGGCGTAGAGGCTTCTTCCTTCTCTTGATATGAGTGTCACGTGGTCTTAACCGTTGAGAAAGAAGATCCTTCCTAATGGCTAAACTCAGTTAAGAAAGCTGCTGAGATGTTTTAATCATGATAAACTACGGAATTTCATTACATTTCAAAGTTGGAGAAACATGTTGGAACTGTGCTCTCTTGAACATCTCCTTCAGCCAAGCTGTACCATATCTACGCGTACACTCACGCACCCACTTACCCCTTCCACACACACGCACGCACGCGCTCGCACCCCATACACACGTACTCGGAACAATCGTCCCGTCCCCCATACATACACACATGTCAAAAATAGTATATTATAAGTGTGATAGCTGAAGAGATCATAAGAACCCATTGACAAAAACACCATTAAACATTTTATCAAAAGCTATATACAATTCTGTAAGATATTTATATTACAAGAATATAAATGATGTTTAACAATATATGGTATATCAATATAAAATAATTAGACTACACCACACCTTCCGTGAAAGGTGTTCAGTGCTTGCCCGGTTGTTAAATAGATCCTGAAAACATTTCTAACCATTCTAGAAGTTAATTAGTTTCTAATAGTTGTCTCTTTTCTTTAGTAGAATTTGACTTCAATTGCTGTTAGATAGTTCGAAGATATTAGGGTTTATGATTTGGCGGTCTTTGAACAACCTCTTGTACGCGTCTCATCTATGGTACACTTTATTTCAACAATCTGTTTTCAAAAAGTGTTTCATTCGTTTTTTTCTAGAAAAGTAGTTTCCTTATGTCCAAACTATCCACATCAGCGAAAATGTCTTACCATTGCCAAAATACTTTCCATGAGTTATTCACTTGATATGAATAACGAATCTGAATATACCCTCTTTGGTACAATTTTGACATAGGAATGAAAATAATATTTCAACATTACTGTATTTATCGTGATCGCAGAACTACATGTATGTTTAAATTCATATATAAGATCATGAAGATTGGACATGTATTAAGTTGAGTGTAAAAAAGGTTTACAATGTATGAACAATATAAATGAAAAAGTATTATGGTGTAATCTCCTATGCGTCATTTACCTTTAAATCGACCCCTAGATCACCCTCAAATGAAATTCTCGATAACCAAACACGATGGCCCGAATTCACAAAGGTGGTTTCTGCAGAAACCATGGTTTCAACCGTGGGTTTTGCTGATTTTGGTATTCACAAAGGTGGTTTCAAATGAAACCATGGTTTCAACCGTGGGTTTTCGGCATGATTTTGAGTCAACTGTTTTAGGTGGTTTCAAACCGTGGGTTTTAGGAAAACCATGGTTTTTAGGCACATTGACCAATCACAGATCAGTATTTCGGTACATAGCTGAGCAAGTGCGGCACAGACGACGATAAATTAGCTTTGCACAAAATGAAGAGGAGCGAAGCGCTTAATATCGGTATTTGCCGAGCTTTGAGAACATCGTAAGTAATTTACCATTTTATAGCGACAATGAATATTTTTTTCTACGTCTGCATGTATTTGTTTGTGAAGAAATATTATAACTAATGCTGTAAATGCATGCAAAGTTAAGAGCGGAACGGTGTTCTTGGGATGGAAAAAGCATTATCGCACGCAAGTTATTTTCCAGTCCCACGCGTGAAGTTTTGTGTCCTGTCAAACTATAACGAAGAGCTGTCCCACCGACGCGACTCGCTCAGGAGAAGGCATAACCCAGGGGGCTCCCGGCCGCGTAGCGGTCGGGAACCCAGGATCGTACGTCAAAATAATTCTCCGAATAAATAGTTAAAACAGAAATCAAGCACTTACCACGATTATATGGATGATGGTCTAACGAGTGGCAGTTTTTCTGACATCTGGGCACAGACTGGAACCTCAAAAAACGAAAAGTTCTCTCCTACCCCCTCTCGATCGGCCATTTTTGTTATGAATTGTAACAAAATGGCGGGTGGGAGCCCAGGAGCTTACCGTGTTATTGACCATACTCACGGGACAAGGGTAGATTATGGTCAAAATATCTAGCAAGCTAAATTATGAAAACAAATTATGCACTTACGATTATATGGATGATGGTCTAAGACTCTAACGAGTGGCAGTTTTTCTGACATCTGGGCACAGACTGGAACCTCAAAAAATGTAAAGATTTCTCCTAGTTCTACCCCCTTCTCAATAGACCATTTTTGTTATGAATTGTAACAAAATGGCCGATCGAAACGGGGCAGAAGGAGAGAACTTTTCGTTTTTGAGGTTCCAGTCTGTGCCCAGATGTCAGGAAAACTGCCACTCGTTAGACCTTCATCCATATAATTGTGGTAAGTGCATAATTTCTGTTTTCATAATTTATCTTGCTAGATATTTTGACCATAATCTACCCTTGTCCCGTGAGTATGGGTCAATTAATACATGGGCGCCGGACCGCTACGCGGGCCGGCGCTCCCTGGGTTAGCCTTGGGTAGGCCCTAGCCTAGGGCTATGTCAGTGTGTGTCGAAGCTGGTAAACAATTGATGGAATCCCCTTCAATATCCACATCACTGCAAATTGGTTAAATACACTAAATTTAAGTTTTATACCTTTTTTACACCTTATATAATAAAATGAATAAATATTCTTATAGGGCCTAAATAATCAGATCGATCTGGTGGCAATTGTTTTTGCAAAATCTTCCCATCCCTTGCTGCGCACTGCGTAATATAATAGGCTTGACTCGCTTTGTTTACATGATGTAGCTACAATACGATGAGCTACGTTATGAAGCACCGTTCTGTAGAACAATTAATTGAATGGATTATTTTAACAAATCACCCCAAATGATAATAAGAATTTACATATTGGTTGGAAATCTGGCAGGTTTGAAGAGAATCAAGAGATGTTGAATTATGTTTCATGTCCATTAGATTTAAAGCTTAATTTAATCATCTATCTGTACTTTGTTTATTTCCGCAGTTAATTTTTGAATGGATGAAAACATCTTACGAGTTAACATGCACAGGCTGTCCTGAGAGACTATTAAAGGAGGATTGTAAGAGAGGTATGTTCATTTTTGTTGTCGTTTCTATATGGACTTTTGTCTATTTTCTAAATTTTTTCTTTGTCACCGTCTAAAACTTTTTTATCATAAAATTTGTTGTCATGATAAAGAACCACTTATTTTGATCAATTTCAATCTTGGTTGATGTACACATCTGACAGTGACTGAATTGATCTAAATTCTGTGTCACATGGTCATAGAGTATAATGCCTAAATGTCAAATATTTGTAGATCCAGTTGATCAATTTAAATTTAACTTTATGAGAATGGCAATCTGATTAGGTTGTGGGCAAAAAAAAGTCATTTGACCAAATATATGCATATTTAAAAGGTAGGCCTATTAATTTTGACAGTACGCAGTAAAGGTAGTTAAGAATACATTTTTTTTTCAATGTTTAAATATTTTCTTCTGCTTCTCACTCTAACTCAATAGGAATATGCCAACAAGAACTGCAATGAGGAGTCGTTGACAGGAGGAAACTTTTTAAAAGAGACCACACACTACCTCATCAACATGCTTGAAGATGATCTGAGCCTGAAGAGGGACAAAGGGCCTAGTGATAGACTACCTTTCTGCAAGTATTGACAATTCTGCTTTTGTATGGTGTATTTTTTTAATAAGAAAGTTATATGATAATAACATCTCAAGACAGGCCTAGTGTATGCAAGTATTAGTGATATTCTTGTAAGAAGGAAGACTCAATGTAAAAAGTGATAATGAATTTTGGCAACTGCCTGTTTTTAATTTACAATGAACTGTTCATATGATAATACAATCAGAAATGTAAATTAGAACTATATGTTTTGTCATCCATTGTGGACAGATTCTTCCAAAATCCCTAATTTACATTAAAGAAAAAAATATGAGAGGTTGCATCATGATCTTGGTTATTTGAAAAAAGTATTGCATCGGCTATGCTCAATGTATGTTTGTCACACAAATGTTTATGGGATACGGATAGGTTTAGCCTTTAGACCAGTAAAGTAATTTTTAAAGGATTCCATTTTTTTTTCAAATCTTACAATGTAAAGACAATAGAATAGTTACATTTTGTTTTCTCTTTGTCATCTTAAAAAAATAAAAATGCAGAGTAAGATGCAACTTCTGGCAATATATCTTCATTTACAGGATAATTTCAGGGAATACGTGGTGATGAGGCATCAGTGTTGCAATTATCTGTTTGTGAGAGATCAAAGATGTTTCGCAAGCCATAGCAAGAAAAAAGAGGTTTTGTGAGAACTTCAACAACCAGAGATGAGATTGAGACTACCCAACAACAACTGTGTGAGTGATCGATGGGACCCAAGTCTATACAAGAATTCCTGGAGGGAAACAAGCCTTGTACTTTCCTGAAGGGCAAGTCCACCCCAACAAAAAGTTTCTTTGATATAATACAGAAAAGTCCAATGAGCATAACACTAAACATTTCATCAAAATTTGATGTAAAATGAGAAAGTGTTGACATTTTGAAGTTTCGCTTATTTTCACAAAACAGACATCCTGGTCAGTATGCAAATGAGTGACAAAGTGACGTTCTCCACTCAGTGTTTCTTTTTGTAATATACTAGTATCATGATTTTTTTTCCCTCATAATGTGTATAAAGTACAGGTGAGATATGGTTTGATTTCTCCCTGAAACTTTTGTAAAAAGCCATTGTGGCAACCTATACTCAATTCGATGAAGAGTTTTCTCATAATTGTGAATTCTGTAAAAAAATCAAGCATTATAATATATTTCTACAGAAGAAAGAGTGAGTGTGTGACATAGACTTGTTTGCATATCACCTGTTTTATCACTTGATTAATTAATTTCTTATTTTACATCCTATTTTGACGTTTTCCGTGTCATGCATGTTTTATTTATCTCTATTCCATTCACATTAACTTTTTTTTTGTACAGTGGACTTGCTCTAAAACAGGTATTTTTTGTAATGTACAAGTAAGAATTTCATTATTTATTTGTGTCTTCTTGTTTAACAATTTTTTTACAGGGGGGGGGGGGTTGAATCAACCTCCCTTGAGATCTCTGCCAATGATCACATTAACGCCTTGAAAATTGGTATGATAATAGTGGGGGATGTCATGTGCAATACTGTTTGGTTAATTTTTCCGAAATCGTCAGATCTTTTACATTAATTAATTATGCAAATTTCTGCATAAATCATACTTTTATACCATTGTTAACAATCAAAATGAAAAAAAAATCCTAGATTGAAAATGAATTTCTTATGTATTTTATTGTTTTATGAATTTCTTATGTATATCTTTGTTTTTCAAACTTGTTTTTTGCCAAAATTATAGCAGGACATTTTTTTGAAGCATAATTATGCTGAAATCAAGTACCTGTGAAAGTAAAAATAATCATGTCCATATGAAGAAGATGAGAAAATTCAACATTGACTTTGTACACAAAATCACGTTTTGGAGCAATTTTGGGTCTGACATGCACTTGAGTAATTTTCCAACAGCATGCCCATGCATCGTAAATTTGATCTCAAAAGATGTGCATGACTTTAAAGTAAAAAGTCGGCAAGTAGAATGGTCGTAAAATTTCGCACAGCGGAATAGTTGTGGAATATGTTGAGGGAGGGGGTTAATTCACCCTACCCCCACCATAGTTCTATGCCCCCCCCCCCCCGGGGTTTTACATGTAGGGTTAAAAGAGCACATTATTACTAAGAATTTCACATGAATACAAGTATTTGAAATGAACTTTTATCAGATTTAGTTTCTTTCAGACTACATGTATCTTCAATTATTTTTTCATTAAAAAAAACGCTATTTAATCAGGACGCATCAAATGCAAATTCCTCATTTACTTTTTCATGTGAAATATTCTCACATAATTTAAATTGTCTATTTCAAATGCTTAAGATTAAAACTTTGATAGCTCACAGAAAGTTTATTGCATGCTCCAAAATGTGTATGTGTCCATGGGGGTCATCGATTCTAATTGCTCTTTCTTTGTTTTTGCATCAGTTGTGTTTACACTTTGTACAGATAACCATTGGGGATTAAATACCATATGCATGTCCAAGAGGATAATAAGGTCAAAAGATCATGTAGCATACACTTTAGTTTGATTGTGATATGAGGCGAGACTGGTGGTTCACCTTGTTTTTTGTTGAAATGTGTTCTTTTCAAGTATTCCCAGGGCAACAGCCTAGCTAGGGCAACCAGGTAGCCTTATAAGTAGTGCTCAACTCTGGCAAACAGGAAAACACTAGCTTGGCCTGGCACATGCACATTTAGGGAGCATGAATGAAACAAATTAAAAGGGCAATTAATGCATTTTCTTGGAAAAAATATAATTTCCATTGACCCCAAAGGATAACCTGATGGCCTAGTTTGGGAAACCAGGTAGCCAAACAAGTAGAGCTCGACTCAGGCAACCAGAAAAATACCAGCTAATAATTAACAATAATAATTATTCATTTGGGCCATTATTGTATTGTAATACAAGAATGATGTGGCAATATATCAAAATTTAGACCTTATTATTTCACAAATGTTTATAATTTTGCAATGTTTTTAAAATGCCAATTGATTATTAGATTTTCAGTGTGTTATATTTTTATGTAATTTCCTGGTGTGATTTTCCAAGGTGCAAGATAGTTTCATGCAAATTAAAGATATACAGAAATGATAAAAGAAGAGTAGTCTTTTGCCTTTTTTCTGATTTGGACGAAATAATCATGAAGATGATCAAGATGACTTTGGTGGTGATGAGGATGATGATGGTGTTGCTGATGGTGACAAGTGTGGTGCTGGTTATACATGTAATGGTGGTGACGATGTTGGTGGTGATGATGAGGTTGATGACAATAAAGATGATGGCAATGGTGATGTTAGTGTTGATGATGATGGTAATGTTGATGACAATAGTAATGATCATCCCCCTTTCATCTTCATCACTGTTATTTATATGTATCCCTCTCATCTACATCTCTCCTCTAATCATCTCCCTTATCTCCATCCCTCGTCTCACCATCTCCATCACTCTATCCTTTCATCTCCATCCTCAGTTCCCCTCCATCCCTCATCTCCATCACCCTCATCACCTTCATTCCTCCCATTATCTCCATCACCCTCATCAACTCGATTCCTCTTATTTCCATCCCTCTCAACATCTCCATTTTTCTCATATCTCCATTCATCTCAGGAAAATGCATATACACAAGATAGAATTCAACAGTAAAAATACTTGTTTTGAAATATAATATCCCTCTGTGAAGTGGGTTTTATTATTTGCCATATGAAGTTGAATAATTACATAGTAAACACTGTATACTTAACCAAATTTGCATTTTTGAAAGAGAAACTGAAAGTTTCATGCACATTTTCAGTGGATATAAAAGTTTTCAGTAACATTAAATTTTCAAAAATTCCAGTGGGGGGGGGGGGGGGCAACTGCTGCGTAGAGCCATGCTTTTGAACATTTTGGGGGCCGGGATTATATCGTCCCAAGCTGGCCCCCATGTATATTTTCCCTTAATACATTTTTGGGGCCGGGGCAAAAAACGCCCGACCCCCCCCCCCCCCCCTCAGCGCCTGTGCATGTGTACTATACATGCAATTTTAGCCTGAATGATGAATCGAACATCTACAAGTCAAGAAATTGAAGCTTATGACCACTTAGAACCAAGCTATACACACCATGGAAAATAAATATATTCATTTTAAAAAAGTAGAAGGGCAGATCCTACGATGTAAAGCTTCATCTAATTTTGTCTGAAGGAGAGCAACAATAGACATTCTTCTTTGATTGATGAATTAACAGGCTTAGTCCTACAACATCGTTGGAGTAAACAAACTCAGCCAAGCTCGGCCCTTTGACTGTACATGCACACTTTCATTGGGGATATCTTCGGGTCTGAAGCGCCCCGGCAGCTACGGGGGCCGAGCTAGTAATATTGCGATGAAAAGCACCGAATCTTTATTTTAATCCGTTTTTCATTACTCACGATCAGAGAGAAAGTTGACAAACCTCAACATATCAGGCATCTACACTAAGTTTTACTCTTTCTATGAAGAAATTGAGTGAAGGGAATACAAGAGAGTCTATCTTCTGCGACAAAAGTGAAGAAATTAAATTATGATCACAAAATTATGTCAGTTGTTGAGCGGGGTCCCGGGGCCGAGTCGATCACCAAATACAGTACAGCAGCCAATACATCTGTACCTGGGAATCGCAAGATACTAGTAGCTAGAAGCGCATAAAATTACACCTTTTTCATTTTTTTATATTTCAACGAAAAAAAGTTGTAGTAATTGAAGAATCAGACCGTATTGCCACTTATGCCAGTGCTAGCTGTAGAATGTAAGTTTTCAATGAAACATAGCGCGTACTGAGCATGCTCAGTACGCGCTAAAAGGGGAAATCCCTGGTTTTTAGGTAAAACCCATGGTTTAAACCATGGTTTCATTTGAGTCCACTGTTGAAACCATGGTTTCATTTGAGACCACTGTTGAAACCGTGGGTTTTAGAAACCATCGTTTGTGAATACCAAATTTTAGAAACCATGGTTTTTCAAAAACCATGGTTTCTAAAACCCACGGTTTCTAAAAACCATGGTTTCAAACGAATCCACCTTTGTGAATTCGGGCCGATATGTTTCATGATGGTATGGTGCAACCTGCTGTGTATAACGAACCTGTGATACCTCGCCCAGCAAGTCTTCTGTCATGTCTACGTCTCCTACTTACCCACTCTTCTGACCATCGGATTGAACTGCCACTGACCACCAAACAATACAAAAAATGACGGTTTCATTTTGGGAATTGTACAAACATACCCTTTTTTTACCGCACGCATATCCACTTGATATGATTAATAAAACTGTACTTTTTGGGTTTGTCTCAACTGTCAAGCGACAAATTACGATTGCCCCACTTGGCGGGTGAAAAATTGTGCTCGTGTAAATTAAACTATTCAAATCTTCCCTCACTATCTATGGGTGTTGATTCTCTACATTATTCTCTCCTTCATATTTAGACTATAAATGCTTTATTTACACAACAGCACCCACGAGTAAATATCGAGGTAGAAAAAGCACGTATGAAACGAGAAGATGTTTGAATTTAGGAACCGCAGAGCAGTGCATGCACTCTTTGACTCCAGTAGGCTGGCTCTGAATGAATCCACTTTGAAAAAATTGGCTAATTGCGAGTTAATTTATTGGCTGATTTATTACCTACTAATTTAAATACTAACTCATTTGTCGGCTTATTTATATATTTTTTTAGCAGAAGACTGGATAGATGATTTATGTTTATGCTTATATAGGGTAAGTAAGTATTCATGGTATTCAATCGTTGAATCAACTAGTTGATAGTCATGTTAGCGCTGTTTAATTATTCGTCAGTTATTGACATGATCATGATGATGGTGGCCGAACTGTTAGCTACCATCATGACCATGCCAGCCGTGTCGATTGGTTAGATGGAATATAGATAAAAGTTTAACTGGGAGATATGTATGCATTGCAGTATGTTGAATAATCATGCTCTAACTGATTACTCTTATTTTAAGTATGATAGGTAGTTAAGAGGCATGGCACTCAAATAAGCTGAGTTAACCCTTGGCAGAGACACCCCTCGTCGAGGAAACTGGCCATCAAGTTCGGGTTAAAGCTGGTCTACATGGCAGTCTCTGTTGAATGATGAGCTTTGGTGGATGAAGAATTGACGACGAACACATTCGCGCTGATGATGTAGGAGAGAAACCTATAAGCGTGTGAAGGATGATGAAGGTTAAGGTTAGCTTCTAGGAATCTCATGGGGTGGGAGTGTTCCACGGTGGTTTCCTAATAGGTCGATTAAAAAAAATGGATGAAAGAAAAATGCGATTTGATTATTTTTATTACAATAGCAACGACATCCCTGAATTTCATATCATTCTAAAAGCTAGATGCCGCGTCATTTTTGTCTGCTCAAGTTCATAATCAGTTTTGATTCCCCAAGGAAAACTATATCAATATTTTATACTTGAACCAGTCACACAAGAATTACCAATGACATGTACATATTTTGAATATGTTTCTGATTGTGATTGTTAAACCAATAAGAGCACAATAAAAACAATGCTATAATCGTGGCGTACACTGTTAAAAAAAACCTGATTTTACAGAAAAATAAAAGAAGATTTTGCAGAAAGCAATACCAGAATCATTCTTTAAATTCATGAAACAGGAATTTTTCTGCAATTTAACAGAACAGGTCTGTTAGAAAAAGGGGAAAAGAGTGTTTTATTTAAGGAAATTTGTAAGATTACACACACCAAATACCAATTTCCTGTAAGATTACGCAATCTGGTAAGATTACAGGTGTTCTCGAGACTCTGCTGCAGGAACTTATTTTATTTTAAAGATAAATTTTCTAACAGTGTATTCAGAGTTGCCGCTTATCTTGTATCTTGCATCTTGGTTCGCAGCTTTCAAGTAGAGCAAAAAGACAAACGTAAGAAAGGGAAAACATAATAGGAGAAGGAAGTAAGAAAGTTTTTAATGTGATCAACAACCACTGGAACGCCGCTTTTTCAGAGTTAGCCAAGTTATTTGAAGGGGTCCGATTATAGCATTTTTCGGCCGTTGGAAGGGGCTCAATTTGAATAGCTCCGGGTGCTGATTTTCTCCCTAAATACGCCACCGGTGCTGAATATGAATATTAATGCTCGTTTGTATTAACATCTGCCCTGCTGCACATGTAATTGACTATTAACCGAGGTATACATTGTACAAGGGGAAAGTACGAAACACTTATGGGATCAAATGACAAAAATGACACAATTTAGTTAAAACACTTCCCATTAAGTTCCACACCTAATATCGTAAAATCATAATATTGTGTGTCTAAACCAAATTTGAAGGACATAAGCTTCAACAAATAAACATCGAGCAAATGAAAACTTTACATACCTGGGTTATTCAAAGATAATGACATTGAAAACAAGGTTTTTTAAAGTGTACAAGGAACTAATGCTTTTAATGGAAGACGGTCCACGTATTGCAGGTTGTCATTGAATAGCAAGTGTGTAGTTATTTGGAAGCCCTTGACTAAAGCTCGAATCTAGTAACACCTCCTCCTGTCAGCATCCCAATCCAATGTTAACCCAATCAGGGGTCCGTAACACAAGAGTTTACGATCAACTACAAATTTGAATCAACACTTCTGATTGGCCAGCGGTCAGTTTTTTTCTGTTCACAATGCGCTTGCAATGATCATCTCAATTGGACAACTGCATGCCATTTTGTGGTCGATTTTGAGCCTAAATAAAATACGATGACCAGAACATCAGCAGCGACTCAAGAAAGGGAGTAATGGAAATAGGGAAACGTTTTCACTGTTTGAAATTCGTTGTTCTTAGTCCTCAATGCTGTAATAGATTGTTGATTCGATGTCATGATTAACATAGTAAAATCAAGAAATTGATGAATCAATTGAATCAATCAAGGAATTTAACGATTACAAATGACAATCCTGACAAATTATAATCAAGAGGACTCTTGTCAAAATAGGAATCAATTAGTTATTTCTTTATTACTTCTTCTGCTTTCTTAGAGTTATAAAATAAATAGTCCTCTAATAAATTCATATGAGGAGTTACTATAAAAATCGGGGGGGGGGGGGAGTTCATTTGAATAAAAAACAAATGAAGAAGATTACCACAAAATAATTTTCCCCCTTTTTACTATGACGATATCTTTATGATTTTCAAACATCAAACAAGTCATTTGTCAATGACACATCGAACTGAAAGAGACGTCTCAAATCTAATACGAAAGAGGGGAAAGAAATGATGTAATTTGACCTGAAGATTCCATCATTTAGGTGTGGTTAGATAGTGTTTCTTTGTCATGCAGCAAGTAACATTAATCAACGTCTTAGCTAAATATGATCCTGCTAATGAGTCTCGCCAGGAAACAGCCATTTTGGGGGACGATCATCATTGAGAAATTCTATTTTGCTTTCCTACGTGTTCTCTCGAAATAGTTCCTTAACTTGTTATAATTCTTCCAATACTTTCGAAAATTTTCACCATAAACCTTGCCTCATTTATCCGATCCCTTATTCTTATACATCAGTATTTGTTTGTAATCATCCTGTATAATTTTTTTTTAAATCCTTATGATTATTTGAATCTACGTGTTGGGAGGAAGAGACAAGATAATGTCAAAGTGTTGTTTAAAGAAATAAAATAATACAATAAATACATATAATATTTTTTTTTTGGTATTTGTCCAAATAAAAAATAAAGTAAAAATGTCATGTACCAGTATATATATAAAAAAACTCTATTTCTGAAGATGTTGCATTTAGAGCAACCCTGTTCATGTTCATTATCTTGATCAATGTTTTGCTATTATCCTTATGGATAAACTGAGCAGAATACATGTGCACATGATTAATAAATTACAGAAGTATGTGGAGTCAAATAAAAAAGTTTACATTTTGGACGAATATGTTAAAGGGTATGATACTATAAATAGATTGATTGATTTCATTCTTCTTCATTTCAAAATCAATAGACTAACAAAGTAAGTACAAAGCAGAATATGAATAACAGAAATGAAAAAAGGAACCCACTAGAAAGTATCATTTGTGCATGTGAGTCCCATGCAATAAATAACTGATTTAAATACATCCTATATACAATAATGATTAACAAGGTTCTATAGAGCAATAAAAAAGAATACTATATGCGACAAAAATCATACAATCATGACAGTATATCATACCATGGTATACAAAAACTAAACAAACCTAAGATACAGATAGTGCATATACAAATAAGTTAGATATGATAAGAAGGAAAATTATAAAAGGAAAGGAAAGTAAAAAATCAAAGACGGTGTACACAGGAGGATAAGATAGGACAGAAAAAAGACAAACAAAAATAGTACCACAGAAACCAAAACAAAAAAGCAAACGTCAAGAAAAGAAAGAACAATTCACATTAGCAATTAAGAGAGAAGATAAAGTTTAAAGGAGAGGGGGAGAGAGAACAAGAAAGAGAGAAAGGGGATGATGCTTCTTCGGTAGAGACAATGGAGATCTGCGATTTATATTTATGGATTAGAATTTTCTTGAACCCTTTATTGAAAAAAAAATGAAAAGGGTCAAAACAATCGAAATAATCTATCAATGTAAATCTTTGATTATACACTAACCATAAGTAAATTTAAAACTTGCCTTGTGTCGCATTATGCTACATTCATGACAGTAAAAAAATTCACAAATTTGGTATATCCCTGCCCTTCCCATGTTAGTCAGTATCTATTTGAAATTATATCAAATTTTAATTAAGAAACGTATGTAACTCCGAATATTTCATAAAGTGTAAGCTAGACCCCGTACAATGATATATTTCTGATGTCAAAATAAATCATTTCAAACCTTAACCACTCATATCACAATTATTCAAGAGTAGATTATCAGGAAATGAAAAGTATAGGGGTATAAATATATTATATCGGTACTCTCCTTTAACTATGTTCTCAAATTCTAAACATAAAATCTACATATATTAAATGTTGAATCTGAATCACATTATTGACCGATCTGCCGGTAAAACTGAAAAAAAACTGTTTTTACTTCAGGCTAATTAATACATTTTGGATAACATTATTTTTGACTTAACGATAACCACAATACACTTGATAGTGCAAGATTTTTTTTTTTATTCAGTCATTTTTTTTTTAATGGTTTCCTAATTTTCGATTCAGAAAATATCTTCATAACACTACTCAATCACAAACTTCGTAAAGTATTTGTAATCAGACATTGACAGTATTACCTTTAACTGTTGTAAATGGACACTAGCAAGCGATGCAACGAATACATAAGTGGTATTAATGATAGTGACCCTTGTCACATGAGGTACTTTCCCCTGATATGAAATATATCCAAGGACATATCCCCCATCACATCCCTTTGGCGGTGGTGGATACTTTAATCACGGCAATGGCGATTTATGTTCAGCCAGCTGAGTTTATACGTTCATTTAATCCGGTTTAATCTCAAGATCTTTCAGTTAATTATGCTCTGCCTTAAGATTCAACGCGATATATATCATTGTGCAATTTCATATATAGTTAAAACAAAAATATGTCACACTCAATTCATTTAAGCATGGCTTAAGTCAAACTTAAATTCCTACTTATCATGATTTCGAACGGTTTATAACAAACCACCCGATTGGTCAAATCATACTAAAGTGACGCGCTTTATGGAGCCAACAATGCGATTGTTTTGTTTATATTTATATAATATATGTTTGATTTGTATTTGTTTATAATGTTGATGATGGAAATGAAAATTAAAACTTGAAATTGAACTTGAATTGCGTGTTTATTGTTACGCAGTATTTGAGCAGAATTTTAATTCACATCCAACTCATTTGTAAAACAGTTCTCATCTTGTTGAGATGCATTATTTCATGAAATTGACTTGATATAAATAGTATTTCAAGTATAAATAAAAATCATGGATTTTACCATGTTTACAAATAGGGCCTGCATGGCTAGCTACTGTGATTAACTAAATTTGCATATCACACTTTTTTCTTTACACATATGCTATTCACATGTTGCAATAAAGTATGGAAGAAATGATTTGATGTAATATCAAGTGGTACGATTATTTATTACTCTGATTCCCTAGTCCCGTATAAACACAGCCCTCCGTCAAAATAATTCTCTTTATGAAATTCAATCACATTATTCATACGTAGAAAATACATGGGAATATTTGGTTAGCTTTCCTTCCTGTAATGAAATATACTTCGCAATAACACAGTTGAACTTTTAAGAGTGTTATTTCCTTATAACGATATTATTTTAGACTTATATTTTGTTTATGAAATTAATCTCACTCGATGCACCCCTTTCAATTAACAATATGTCACGATTAACATTATTAAAACACCCACACGGACAAAATGACAATAATTATTTATTATTCAATGAGTTTCAAACTGAAACAAGTAGGTTGTGAGTAGTAGAAAACAAACTAGCAATGAACAATGTTTAGTTCATTATCACAAATATCATACTGATGAGTAAACATAAAATCATATTGTCTTTATGCAGCAGTCCCAGATAATCGTAAATGTTTTTCTTATGTATCTATTTACCCATTCATCACTTCCTTTTTCTATTCCACATCATCTAATTTCATAATATCTGTTTCTTGTCATTTTATTTATATATCTCACAGATACCTGGAAAATGTGTCGTTTACATTTTTATTATTGTTTTGGAACGAGCCCGACGCGCAAACCTGCAGATTTTTTTCTATCCAATAAGAGACCCATCTTTTCCATGCACAGCGTGAGTGCACTTCAGAATTTATCCAACATCTTCAATGTCTACGGGGACCCAGAATTGTGGAGTGCTTATTTCCGCAATTGTCACCCATTTTATTTCATGAACCAGGCCCATGCTGAGATATTTTTTGTCCAATGAGTGCTTGAAAACAAAACACCAAATAGACCACATTTAAATATTCGTCAACAAAGTATATCGAAAATGTATTAACATTATCGTAATTTAACGAAATTATATGAATAATGAAATGAATAACTATTATGAACAATTAATATTCATTTATAACTTGTAATTATTTATCATAATTTATAATAATCATATTTTTTAATCAGACGCTTCGGTTAAGTATGAAAATTAGTATGGTTTAATGGTGATTTGATATGTCTTGTGTATTAGCTGCTGGAACTGCTTGTCATCTGTTTTATGTCAATATCGGAGCTGTATAAAGACAACGTTAGGAGTACACATGAGAAGTCCCAATTCGCTGCTCCCGTTGATGACCCATGAGCAGCATCTCGCTCCCATAGCAGCTCTTGGACAAGCAGGGCAAATCGAAACTCGCTCTATCTAACCGTCTGCCTCGAAAGAGAGGGAGGAAAAAAATCTCAGCTTGTTACAGAGCCAATGCAAGGAGACGGACGGAGGAGATATGTTCAGGAGGTCTGACATTACATGGCAGCTAGACGTTGGAGAAAGAGGAGGAGGTATGGAAAGAGGAGGGAAGAAAAGAATAGCATGGGTCTATTCAAAGTTCGATCTACAGGACTCATGTTTATTCACTAGAAATCTAAAGATTTTCTCAAAAGAGTATCGAGCATGGCGACACCTCGACCCGATCAATGTGACTAACATGAGATATCAGGTTTTAAGAGATGCTCTCTCTCTCTCTCCCTCTCTCTCTCTCGCTGTCTCTGTGGAAATGCACGCCGCAAATGGTATATCTTCATGCATCATTACATCACATCCAGGCTCTATTCCTTCATCTTACTCCTCTCACTCCACCTCGTTCTTCAGTTTCTCTCCTACATGCCCGTTTCCTTTCTTTCGACGTCGTTTTCTTCTCTTGCTTTGTTTCAAGGAGGTGTAAATTGGAGGAAATTAGCATCAGGCGTAAATGGGGGCGGCATTGTCCAGATGTGAAAGGAACTTGGAATTGATTGCACTCGAACGAAACTAGTGGCTAGCTTCACATGGCATATCCAGAAAGAGCAAAGGAGAGTTTGGAATTGTCTGCTAACCGAGAGGGGGGCAGTAAAATCGGTCTTGAAATCTGAGGTGGGTTGATAACGAACAATGAGGTGACAAAATCTACAAGCTCGTTTAAAGCTTTATGAAATCAAGAAAATATTATATTAATTTAATCACCGGGATGACAGTGTTTTTATTATTACTATTTTTCTTATTTTTGATATCTATTTAAAAATATATCAAGCACAATAATTATATATACATTAAAAAAAAGCAACTGTGGCAATTAATAAAATATTAGATTTATGCTTTTAATGACAAAATCAAATCCATGTAAAAAAATCATCTTTGAATTGACTAATTTTAATGTATTATTTTCAGATTTAGATGATGCTTTTCATATGAAATGGCGCGTTTCGAAATCTCTTGACAGTAAACTACAAACAAATTCATATTGATTGTGGGTACAAAACTGGTAAGATCAATCCTAACCACTAAAAACCCTCATCCGATTCGCTCAATTTAAAAAATCGTGTCAATGTGTCCAGACTCTGCCTTACAAGTTCATTGATCTACGAGTTGATAAATGACCGCAAAAAATCAAATGGTAAAGATGAGGGCAAGGGGGTAACAGTGATAGAAAGAAGATATAATAGGGTAAACGAGGTAATTCTCATTCCCCTCCCCACCCTCCCCTTCCCGGTTCACCTATTTTGGTCACCCATTACAATGTTGAAGTCGATATGAATTGACATGAAGCCAAAACTTTTGATTTCCTAGGCTTAACAGCCATATCCTTTGTCCCGGTCAACCCCAAATTGTAATAACCGTCCCCGAGTCTCATGATTATTTCTTTTCACCAAGAGGATTCAGAAGACAGGGATTGGGGCAATATAAACTGAGGAAGGAAAGTAATAGCACAAAAATATATATATTTATGGGGAAAATAGGGTTCTTACCTACTTTCGAAACTTTTATCTGGAAATTTAGTTGAGCGTCTGCATGCGACGTCATTGATGAGGTAAATTGTTTATTTTGCGCTCATCCGGGCAAGCTGAAACTGACTATCAAGACGGACATTCCCTCTGACATCACATCACCGAGAGAGGGCCTACTTCCATCGAGGTCATGCTCACGGCCTCCTCCTCGAGTTCAAAGGTCAGCTACAGTCAATGAAACATCAGGATGAAAATACTAATACACTTACCATGACCTGAAATACATGAATAGATCTAGAAAAAGGGCAACCGATATTATATGCTTACACTAAGTTCATGCTTACACAAAGACAAACTTATCATGGTCTGAAATACTTTAGGATATGGATAAATCTAGGAGGCCGAAATGTACACAACGCATCATTCAATATAACAACAATTTTTGACAGAAAAAAATAAACCCATCAATACTAAACACTGCATATAAAAAAGAGTGCACAGCGCAATAAGCTATGTGTTATCGCTGCACAGATTACTTACTGATACTTTTTTCCTTACAATCTTTGTACATGTCCACAATTTATGTCACTCTGTCCTAATTACCTTCCGAACAATTTCTGTTTTACAGGGCAAAAATGGGGGAATAATTCAGACGAGACATTTGAACCCGTAGAAAACCTGATACCCATATGCTTCAACTTCCTCCTGTGCATTGCTCAACTCCACATGAGCTTTGTTTTATAAAGGCAGAAAGCTATCGTGTTTCATATCTACCAATGGTTTCTTTCGCATCTTCCACTCTTTCCCTCCCCTCAAAAACACTTTGGTTATTCAAAAAATGTCTCCCCATAGATTTCAAAAGAGTAGGTTTCAATCTGTGTTGAATGGTGCGACCAGAGTTTTACAGCATTACAATGAACCTGAAGGGCCACCATGTCGTTATGTATCGGAGGAAACGAAATAAATTATTAAAGCTTTATACGAATTATAGAAATGTGTTCATTTTCCAACGTATAACAGAGTGTGTGAAGACTTATTTATTTTTGTTTTGATATTTCCTTATTTCCCCTTTATGTACACTAAAAAAGAGAAAAAAATGAAGCCCCCACTTCACTTACTTTCCGACTTAACGTTCTAATTGCTCAACATTCTAACGTTCTAAGTGCTCAACATTTTGTAATAGAGCTCATTTTCGGAACAAGTCTTTATACATTATAGCGGTCCTTGCAACCAAAAGGAAAATCTATTCTAAAACAATATTATCTCTTATAACACGGTCTTTAAAAGCACATGAATATATATACATATATATATATATTCATACCCCACCAGGCAAAAATAATTAAGAGAAGGAAGGATGTTACCATTAAACTTGATAATGAAATACAATATATACCACGATGACAATTTCGGTTTAAAATTTGTGCCAAAATAAATCGGGAATTAACGGAGACCGTTTAGACAAGCAGTATGGCTTTACTCATTAATGATTTGTAATGAACACTATAATAGCTGTCTATATTAAGCGAAAGAGCAGACAATTTCTGAAACTTCAAATGAGGTACTAGATACATTTATTATGCAACGTTGCATACGTGTATAACCACAATATTCTGTCCCCCGGAACCTTTAATCATTATGAGAAATTTTGTGAAAATGAGTCTGTGTATTTACATATCATCAGTCTCGAACAGATGCCGTGGCAAAAAGTGAAATCCACACCTCCCTACAGCGTTCTAGACTAAAATATGTATTATATGGCAGAACGTTGCCATATGCATATACAGGGCAACACCTTAAACACATAATATGTCTATGAAATATTTGCTTAACAGGAGCTTTGGAGACGAAATTTGAAAAGTAAATGAATTTCATGATAAAATAACGTTATATGAATTTGATACCCACGTTCAATTTACTTGTATTTTCTGAATAACGTAGCATTGATATACCTGTACACCATTTCATTGTCGTTTGTACATTGACTTCATAATCGCTGTATATAGACTTAATCTAACAAATATATATTGATCAATTTTCAATTTCAATTCAATTCTTTATTCCATTTCCATTCAAAACATAATACAAATCAAATACAATGTTACAGACTAGTATTCTTACTTCGTAAAACAAAAACAAAAACAGTATAATATTTAGCATAAATGGAAATGAGGGCGGGGTCCAATAAAAAGCAAAGCTTGTAAAGTGTGGATCCCCCTTGGAAATTTACCAATCAGTACTATCAAATCATGTTTATTTTTTAATCAAGATACCTACTTTCACTAACTAGCTCTATTCTAAACACACTCAGTTCCATAGGAATTGAAAAATAAAATGTGAATATAAATTAAACAGCATTATCAAATGAAATAAAGATCGAATCAAGATAGAGTAATCTTGATTTGAAAAATGTAGTTAGAATTCATGATTCGCGGTTGTTGAATAACTAAGAAATATAAAATAGATATATTCTTGTAATTCATACATCTGTGATGAGCCCAACTGAAACGAAATATCAAACAAGGATCCACTTCATCCATATCTCTTTGCATTTTTGTATCACACCAGACCAAACTCAACTATATTAATTAAATTAACTATGTCTTTACAAATAAGAATATATATATTCAACTAAAATTGTTCCATGCATTTCCCTTGCTATACCTGGAATATCAAGCACATATTCCATGATGGCGTTCTCCTGTGTACATGAGTTTATGATTAAGAGTTTGATATTGTCATTAGTACTCAAGGTTCAATAACCGATATTGTATCAGATGTTAGGACACAAAACATAAACCCATCTTCCCATCATCAAGTGTTCGGTCAAAACAATTTTTACGGAGATTATTTGAAACATAGAAGTATCTTACATTGGTTATAACATGGACTTACTTCAAGAATATTTTTTCTCGATATTTTATTCATTCTTAGCAATCGCTGAAGGAATATTCCATGTATGGAAAAACCACAAACCGTATGATGAATCATATGACCAGACTCAACGACCCAACAGATACTCAATATCTTGTATTTGCGAGAGTCATTCCTGGCAATGTTTACAAAGCCATTAAGTTTTAAGACGCAACTTATATCATTTATCAATCCTGTTAATGGTGAATTATATTCTTGCATATGGTATGAAATTTATCAAGGCAGATAAAAGGCAAATTGTGTACACATGGATCATCAGAATATTGTTTTATTCTTCCAACGCAATGTGGAAACTGAAACAATGTATTTACACCTAATTTCGCATTTTCTGAACAAAAATGCATTAAAACAAATATGTATTATCTGTGAACTAATACCATTTGACATCTTCATTACGATACACTGAATTTTCAACTTGGAAACTGAATGCTGCTGTAACTTTGTTCCGCCTACATTGCAATCTCCATAGCACAAGATCAAATTCCAGTTGTAAAAGGGTATTGTGATCAGATAAAAATCCACGTTGATATTTATCTATTGGCTGACCTTCCGGCTGATCAAAACGAAATATTCTTGACATCCTTATGGATAATTGTCAATAATATATAACATTTATCAATAAGACATTCATGATAAGCGTACATCACAGTCATTTAATTTCCATACCCTTTCGAACAGTTATCCTCTCATAGTGTTTTCATCACCATTTTTAGGACTTAGAGAAATGAAGAATAAAATATTGCAAGAATATGAGAAAATATATAGGTGCAACGTGTTGAGCACTATAGCCGAGCTGAGAACTTACTACCGCCGCGGCACATGTTCACTTTTACCAACAATAGACTCCCATTTAGGGGTAATAAAGGGTGGGTGTGGCTGCACCATACGTCCAATAGAAAGGGGTGTGGACCATCTCCTGAGCAGTGTGTGCTTGATGCTTTCTAGTAAGAATGCATTATGACATTAATTGGTCTATAAAACATTCCACCTGTAGACTCTCGCGTTTGTTTTGGCCTATTTGTTTTTCCACACATTACTGATTTATGTCTGCAGGTCTGGGAAGTAAAAAAGTCTTGGCTTGTGTGAGGTAATTTGTTTTCTTTTTCATGAAATGAAATTGCTATGTTTTTCATCTTCAGAATTTATGATGAACTGAAAAGGTATCCTTCTTCATCAGCAGCAGCAGATTTTCAAAGGGTGAATCACATTAATCAACCTATTTAATTCAGTATTCAGTACTCGGCAACGAATGAAAATAAAGAAGTCCTGGTTTTGACGGCTTCGATTGGACGAGGTTTACCCAAATCTGCTTTATTCGTCAACTCAGTTTTCAGGTTAATAAAAAAAGTATAATAAACTACCCATTAAGATCCCGTTAAGATGAGTACAGTAAACCATTGACCGAAACTCCCAAGTATGTAAACCAATATAAGTTGGTCAACATGACATTTCGCATTCTCTCCGCTATCTTACTTTGATCAGTTGATTATTCTAAATCATATAAGCCTACAGTATAATATAGGCCTAACATGTTAATGTAATTTGACATGGCACACAGAGATAGGGTGAAAAAGTTAAAAATTAATAGTGGCAAACAGTATTGACATTTAAACAATAACATGATCTTTAATAAAACATCAACGCCACACAAATTTCATTAAAGTCTGCCGTCATTTTGATCCATACAACTCCGGCATTTTTTGTTATCTATTATGTATAAATTAGGGGACTCAAACAAAAAGAAAAGAGAGAAAAATCAATCCAATACGAAAGCAAGCATAGAAGCTACTACAGAAGTACTGGTATACAATATATGCTTAATCAGAGCATACGTACTTTTTTCAATGATATCAATTTTGAAAATATAACTATGAAATATTTAAACAATAAACCCCTTCCAAAATGTAATGTTATACTTAACATTTCTGGTGCAGACATTTGTGACAATGAGAACAAAATTACTAGTACATTCTCCTACACTGTAAAAAAAATATTTGGGAAATTTTTTTTACCACCATGAGGGTAATTATGTGTCCAAGCAATTTGGGGCAGTATTTCACCTAATGCGGGAAGCATATTGTCCAGTATGGATATAAATATGCAGCAATTACTTTAGATTGGGCAAAATGTTCATCACATTGGATAAATAAAAATGTCCAAAGTTGGTTGAACACATAATTACGCTCATGGAGCACTTTTACCCAATATTTTTTTTACAGTGTAAGGGAAATTGTAACATATTCCGGTATGAAACCGTATCCAAATTATAATTCATACATTTTTTTATGTGTTCAGCCTGTTCTAGCCACTCTTTTCTTCTCCAAAAAGGTCGCTAAATGTTTCCTAAGTAAAGATTCTAAACATGCTAAAAGGAAAGATGGTGACTTACCGCATGAAACCGCTTCTTCAGACTGTACGATCGTGGTCAGAAGAACATCTCCAACATGAGACATGTTGGATGGATGTATAGAGAGAAGACTTCACCAGCACGCTTGACGACAAAATATCGGGGGTCACACGATAAGATGGTCAAAGAAGTTGCATTTGAAAATGCAAATATCTGTGAATCTGGGCTTCATTGTTCTCTTCTTAGTCACCGTCAACAACGCTCTCTTGCGTGATAAATATTCATTCCGGAAAACTGTCTCCTCAGAAAGGGACCTTTAGGTTGTGTTGCAAGTTGGACATCACACATCGATCGGCCATTTTTCAATCCTTGTTCTCCCTAAAACATTTTACAGGTAGGCATCATATATATATATATATATATATATATAAATAAAGCCGATTTCATTTCGAGGAAACAATGACGAGTTTGAAAGAAATCCATACCCAAAAAATTCATTAACAAATCAAGCTCTCAATAAGTGAATAAATGAATGATTACATTATGTACATAAATACAGTTAAACATCACTAAGTTAAAAACGAAACAAATAAAACAATATTTAAAATGGATGATAACTTACCATTATTTCGTTTTTAATTGCGTGGTTGGCAAGTGGAATATGAGTGTATCGAGAACAAAATAAGTCAGTTTTAGTAATTAAGCAATGTGAAAAAATCAATTGCAAACTGACAAAATTCTTTACTTCTTAAAAATATATATATAAGCCTACAATATGTAAGGGCATTCTGTGTCATTTCTCCCCCTATATTATGTCAATTACCACCTGATTACAGCTGTGTTGTCATGGTTGTGAATATATATGGAATAATGACGAGTTATATGGATCAAAATTACAATAAATTACAGTCGAAGCCATTGATGACGACGATGACAATGATAACCACGCCAACATTCGTGAATACTACGTATATTGGAGATGTAGACTTCGGCTTTGAGACGAGTTCATGGCGAAAGCATTTAACGAGTCTTCACATCGTCTCCAATGTCGTCGTCGTCAGAAAAATCTGTTGAAGGAGGATTAGTTTAATATTTTTTTCTGATTATTCCTTTACTTGTTCTCTCGCTCCATCCCTTTTTTATTCTTATATACCTATTCAGATATAGTTTTTTTTTACGAATGATATATTTTTCTAATCATAATACACGACGTTTACCTTCAAAACACTTAGACCATGGAGGCCATGGAGGCCATGTGATATGAGTGTCCCATGCAAACAATTATCCTTACATTCGTCAAAATATTAATGGATATGTTCTCAATTTGAAGGACTTATGTAAAACAAAAGTAAAAATTGTTTATATTTGTTATTTCGTGGAGATGCATGTGAACAGGAATCATGTGCAAATTTGAAGATGGTAAAATGAAATGTGAGATCATTTCTTGTACTTTTATCATAATCTTTGCTAAATATGAATCTATATATAATTGTACTAGACTTGCCATTTACTAATGTATACGTGTTTTTTTTATTAGAAACATCATGATACTATTTCTTTACAAAGTAAAACGCTTCCAATAAATACTTTATGAGAAAACAAATATTATCTAATACACAAATAAATAAGAATTGGTGAAAATATGGCAATATAAAAATATGAGTATGACAACCCAATGATACTGATTACCTTAGCAATTAAGATAGTGGCCTGGGATAATGTGTACATATACCTCATGTTTTTTTATGGAATATGATACATCCATATTAAATACATATTTATTCAAAATGCAACCTTATAATCTATTTCTATGATATATATATAAAACGAACGAAAAGTATTTTGTAACTTTAGAATACTTTTTAAAATGCTTACAGCATTCATGCCACGAATATGTTCATAAGGAAGAAAGGAATGAAAGATAATCCCTACATACCATTTTGTCAATATAACCAAACATGTCAAGGGGTCTTCATAGTTTATGCCACACTTCTCAATACATTATCAATTGTTTTATCAAAATGTATATAAATAAGGTCTATTTTACAGCACAAAATTATATTGAAAGATCACTTTATATCTAACAAAAAATAAAAATTCTGTATTATTCTTGCATCAATAAACATCAGTTCTTGACACAGAGTCTATTTGTTGAATATTTGTTGATATATTTTGATGGATATCTATTAAGATGATAGTAAATAAAGAAAAGAAATTATTATTTGTAAAAAAAAAATTCTGACTAATGATTTTCATTTCAGATCGAGCAGGAGTAATGCCGAAAATTTGATTACCGATTATAGAAGATGATGTTTCCAGTATCGATCATTTACTGTCGTAAAAAATATATTTATGATATCATATCAAATTATAACACCTAGAAATATGAGGATTTTTCTTTTCCTCGGCAATCGGCGTCACAAATACATAATCATGTATTCCCTTTACATTATGTCAATAGGTTCGGCAACCCTTTCAATTTTGATTATACATTTTCTCCCCCCCCCCCTCTCTCTCTCTCCTCTCTCTTTATTTATTTCTTTCTTACTTTCTTTCTTTCAATCATTATTTCTTCTCTTCTATACATTTCTTTCCTCTTCTCTTCTGTTTCTTTTCTTTTTTTTCGAACCACGCCAAACTTTGGCTTATTTCTTACCAGGTGAACAATGCCTCGTCTCCACGTTATTGACACGGTAAATGGGTAAGTAATGATACAGCTTTGGTGACATAGTAACTAAATACTTACAGCAAGAAAATCATCGGGGGCCCTTGCCGGCTCTGCCAGTGTACACATGTGGCTTTAGAACACATCCAGAGAAAGAGCATTTGTCACACAGGGGTTTTCAAAGCCAGCATGTGGCCCTACATCCAGCCCCATGCGCTATTATGGCACGTAGAGCCTTGCTGTAGTATATGATAATGGTAGGTGACTAATATTCACCCAAAGACTTATAAACAGAATTTTCCACAACGAGAGAGGGAGGGAAATAGTGGAAAATAAATGCATCAGTAACCTGAATCAAACATTATGCACACATTTCTTAATCTTACTGTTTTTATGATTTTTAGCGTGTGTGTGTATGTATTATATATTATATATATATATATATATACATATATATGTATATGTGAGGGTGTGAGTCCGTGTGTGTGAAGTTAAATGTCCGTGTCTATATATATATGTGTGTGTGTATAATGTGCGTGTGTGTATGAAATGTATATGCATAAAATTATATTGAATATCATATGTAAAATAATGTCAAACAAAATAAGCAAAGTTGCGTTGTTATACGTGATAAATGTGTGAATTTACATCCATTCGCGAGTGAAATATCGCGCTATGTACTGCAAAGAAATACCACAATTGGAAGTTGCTATGTTTATTTTAATGGTGTAATAAGATTTCGATACGAGGCACACTCTGGCAAGACATGTGAAAATGGGTACCTTTATGGTAAATAACACTGATAACGAATGGTATTATGTGTTCCATAGGAATCAATAATCAATACAGTTTAATGCAGAAACAATGTACATGATTATGAATTATAAATTTGAAATAATATCTACACACAATATTGCAAGAACTTGACTTACAACATATATTCATATATATATATATATATATATGGGTGTGGGGGTATGGGTCGGTGATGTGTTTCATGCCTTTAATTTTGATTCAAGTTATTGGTGCATTTTCCCCCAATTTCTTTTGTATTTTTTTTCATTTTTTTAGTTTCAATAATACTTATTCTCCTTCGGGATTATACAGAATTTAGATGATCCATAAATAACTACCTCTGATTCACATTCAATAATATATCGTAGATTGCACGAGTACTGTCCGAGCTTTTGCATATATATATATATAGTTTTAAGTATACGAGATAGCATGAAGTATACATTGCCTGTTCGAATATATTTATAATTCCTGTACAATCACAATTGGCTGTTAAGTGTTTACAATACTCTTAACTTCATTACGAACGGTAAAAAAATAATAATTTCCACCGACCCTTAAAAATAGTGTGCCTTTATGGTACCTGGTTATGGACTTATCAGCAGTGATAAACACGGTCGAAATAGGGGTTCACGGCAGATGGGAGCTTCTTTCCGCCCGCACAAATTTGAAATGGCTGTTATTCCATGTTTTCACATCTTAAATTGCCATTTTAATACCTTGTTACTAATGGGCATCTGTTGAGCTTTCCAGGGTAACAGTATTGCAGACATATACACAGTTATGATAAATAACATGATTATGATCACTGGTCATGATATTTAAATAGCCGTATAAGCATAGTGTACTACCTCCTCCCCTACACACACTTACTAGTATACTGTGCGCAAAAAGAGCAAACGGTGACGATTCTTTAATACAATGTTTTCATCACATTTGTGAGGAGGTGAAGCCTTTTAAAGACATTGAATTAAAAAAGAATCAGCAGAACGAGTATGTTTGAGGGCACTGCAACGTCAGACATTTTTTTTCCGATGACGACACAATAAAAATACATATTTTTCACAGGTTTATTTTCCAAGGCTACTACTTTTCTAACAATTGAACAAAATTTACGAACGCCTTCTTCATCTACAATAAATAGATAATAAATAGTATTTAACATTTCGTTTGATAAAATACATATGTATAATTTGTTGTATTACATATTACAATCTCGACCTGATGAGAGAGATTAAAAACATAACCTTTCAACCCTGGCTATATCATGTGAGAATAAGAAACATGAGGAGAGGGGCTAGCACTGTGCTAACTCAGGTTTCGGCCAGTAAGACACCTGAGTTTATAGGTCCATGGTTTATGACAGACATTTGATATGCCTTGGGTATATTCTGAAACAAAAGGTGTTGCCATTCTGAAGATAATAAGCGAGTGGACACAGTTGGCGTTGTCGAGCGCGTATTGTGATTAAATTTCCATTCAAATTTTACCTCCCAAAATGTGCTTATTTTAGAAAATATGATTCAAGAACTGTACATCTAATGGCCGATCGTACACAAAGAATACACTGATTATAATTTTATGCCCCTATATTCGTCGATGTCCCGTGTAGAAAGTCATGTCACGAGGAGGCTTATGGACCTTTACATCCTTGTCGACTCGAAATCGTAAAGTATTGGACTTAGATGCTGGTATCTCTTTCCAAGGTCTCTAGATCCTTTCCTGAAATTTGAAACCACTTATTTTGTTTGGTAGGTAGGGCCTATATGCACAAGACGTAAACTGGTATAAACTCAGTAGTAGGCCTATGTGTATTTGGATCAATGATCGAATGAGTATATTGTAACAGTATGTAAACTACTATAGCTTATGATCATAGATACACACGTGTTGAATTGGTCCATCTGATATTGGTTATACATAATGCAAGGGCTGTAGTTAATATATGTCTTTCTACTTTCATGTCTGGGAACCTAGGAATAATCAACTATTCGCCAGACTAATCAACTATTACTTAATAATGTCACTGAAAAGCTGTCGAAAGATACAGGCCTATCCATGAAATGTAAAGAATATCAATCAATGGTAATTGAATTCATTATAAATGTGTGTTTGTTACTTCTTAATTTCCTTGATCACAAGAAAAAAACGTAAATAATTGTATTTGCTATCTATTCTTACCCTGCACCTCCTTGGAATGCATAATACATTTATATATTCATAAAATCTTATTAAATCCAAGTATTATGCCATAATATTATTATAGCTATCATTTAAATTTACAGTACATTAGTGTTTTTGTTATATGACATGTATAATATACATGTAATAAAAAAAATTACATAGGCCTATATGTATTTCTTTTTCATACTGTATGTATTTCTAATATATTACACTATCTGTGCCTACTAGTTTTGATGTTTATTTACTTGTGTCATATTTTTTATTCATCTGCATGTATTTCAATATGATAGCACTTTTTTGTTACAAACTAAGGTACCACACCTATTGGGCCCTCATGAGCCCAATAATAAGTTATTTACAGGGCATTTTTTGTCATGTTGTGTCCTGGCAAATACAAGGTTCGTAATACTAGACGCCAAATCCTAGTAATACTTTTTAATTACTATCCACAGTTATATTAGGAATGCACAAAAATGCATGGTATGCTGGTTTTATATTTCTCTTTGTTTTCATCTAATATTACAGTCATGGCAAGTTCAGTCTTGATGAAACGGGATTACAGAAGGGTGTTTTGAGAAAATACATTAAACTTTTGTTTTACAGTCACTTTGATCAAATATAGACCTTTGTAATGAGCATTGGACATAAACGTGTCGAGGTAAAATTATTTTCTGCGGTTCACTATCGCCTATACTTACCAGCTTTATGTAACTATCTTCTCGTGTATTCACGTTTTCATCAAGATGTCATTTATTAATGTTCTGGAGCAGGTATAGATACGTATCACATGAATTATTTATAAGTACAGATAAAATAACAATCGGCGACGAATTCCAAATTTTACTTTTGTATCTTCATTCAGACTTTCGTCTGTACATTAGAACAGCGATAAAAACTGATAAATAAGCATTACAAATGTATTTGTAATTAGGTTTGTGATTTTTATACAGACTTTTTGTCTCTTGCCCAGAGTAATGGTTGAAAGATACCGTGGTAAAAGAAAAGCAAGGAAATTAGAAGGTTAGAGTCGAATATATACGATAAAGTGAGAAGGCATGGACATTCCAAGCGACGATTTTTTTTCTTCGGTAACCCATCTCGAGGTCAAATCTCCCAGTAAATATTTTGCAAATTTTGTCGTGATGGAGCATGCATTGAAGGCGAAGGAACCTCCTTCTTTGATCATTAGTTTTCATAAATTCATCAATTTGGAGAAGAAGGTGGGTATTTTGATGAAGGTTCGTTCGTCGAAACGTGATCGCCTGTTGTTCAGATAGGGATCATCCTTCGGTCCGAGTACGTTAGAAGCAAATCCCAATCTCCGCGATGCGTCACGGAATTCAAAACCAAGGGAGAGAAAACTTGACAAATCGGGCCATCTTTAGCCGCCTGACACGAGTGTAACCAACCACCGCTACATCATGTCAAGAAAACCACGTTACATTGGCATTTTAGGGTAGAGAACCTGAGGTGCGATGGGCAATACCCGAGAGAATCGACGCGGGAAAGAAGCGGCCTGATGCTCCGCTGGGATTCCGTTCGATGCCCGTCAAGTATCCATCCTACCCATCTACCTTAGACATGGGGTGATGCAGACGTGATGCAGTTTATACCCCATGCTCTGGGAGTGAATTTCGAAACCGGTCTCGGCTATACTTAAAGTCCTGGGGTACGTGCGCTCAACAATACCACCATTGTGATAATATTTTTATGTCGTCAGTCATGCGTTTAAAACCCCTTCTAATCACAACAGAATTAATGGACCGAAAAGGGGTAAAAAGGAATTAAAATAGGGGCTCAGGAATGCCCACATTATTAAGACCAAGTTGGTTTTATCGTATCGCCGTTCGTGGCGCGCGTTGGCCGGTTAAAGAAAATGTGTCTAGATTCTGATATTATGGGGGAAATGGAGTCAATTTTCACGCTACGTTAGCAACCGCAACAGGGGCATAGAGAAATCAATCAAAGAAAACCCATTTTCCACAAGTAATCAATTACGGTCAGTATTATGACCAAATCATTGGAATAGTTTTACTGTAGCCTTCAGGTCTTCCTTAGGCTCGAAAGCAATGACTTGATTTTTCATCTCTCAAAATCCATTTCCCCCGAAATACATAAGGCAATGGATTGGCAAAGTCAACCAAAATAGGTCATACATTGAAAAAAATATTTGAATAGAATATATTTCTCTCTAATTATATGTTATATTGTTCAAAAAGTCGTAAGGTCAACAAAATTATGGTAAGTTAAGATAAGTCATGACTAATCCTCGACGGCGATAATATTTGTTTAAAGATAAAGAGCCAGTTGTGAGGCAAGCATCCTCATGACTGTATAAAATATTGTGATCTTTAGTGAATATTTTATTTTTTATTAGAAAATCTTTTTTGTATTCATGTTAAATAAGACAGCAAAAACATTGATGGTTCAAAGAGCTAGGTTCTAGATAATTCTCTTGATGACAATGACGATGACACGAAGATAACAAGTCGTGTTATCCAAAATGTCACTAAATTATTGACATATCCGTAATCCGAGTCAATACCAAACTTCCTTTATCATTTCCTTCTTTTAAAACAAATCAGTCATAATATTTGTCTCAGCGAATTTTCAAAATAAAGAGTGAAAATCATTCGTCATCTTTAATCCTTGATTTTGGGAAAAATTAATTCGTATAACAAAATAAATGGCACCAAAACCCGTGTTCAAGCGACGAACGAATGCATCGGCCATCATTATAACTCTCATGAAATAGTATAAAATGTCGAGAAATGCTTTTGCAGAGAGGATGAGGAGAGACTGAAATCGTCACCACTTTCTAAAGCTGGAAATCCTTCATCATGAGAGAAAATATAAAGGTTGGAAGAAGGAGAGACCGAGGGAGCAAAAGGAAAAGAGAAGAAAACAGTTTGGAGGTGTAAACATCTAGACCCTTCAAATGCTAGAGCTTTTGTTGACACTTTTGGCCAAGTATTTCGTGAGGGATTCTTGACAATAGCGGTACTGGCGGCGTCTAAGGCTCAAGGTTACTTAGGGGTTGCCACCCTAAGAAACCTCGGACAAAAGAGAGAAATATTTGGGCTGCCGATTTATCAGCAAATACTGCTATCGAATACCTTGAAATTGGTACCAATCTTGGTTCGGGAGAAGTATACTCCCTGTGATTCCGATAGGTTGGATATACACATGTTGTAAACGGAATTCAATTTATAATTCGAAGAAAACTTACAGTTGCCATTTGCCTGCGTAACAAAGACAAGTGAAAGTCTACATGAGTGAATTCCTATGCGTCCCTGAGTGGTGACGAAAAAATATTATTATAAGATTATATCAGATATATAATGCCAAGATCACACGATACTCATTGTCCCCGTTTGCCTTTGTAACAGCTTCATAATGTGTTTAAAGGAATACAACTGACCACTTCGACCAAAGCAAATGACAAATGGGTATTCAGCGAAGTAGCTATCCATTTGAGCACTAAGACTACTATTAAATAATCCACCACAATTACAATTTCATCAAATACTGACAAAACTAATGATTTTGTTTACACATTGTAGTCTGTTGACAGATTGAACTGACGGTTCTCATGGCATAAAAATACAAATATATTCCAACCTGTTGCTCTTTGAATGCAATAGGGTCTACATATTATGACTCCATTTAAAATTTGGAGGACCTTATGAAGCCATAATGCAAAAAAAATATATAAAAAATAAGGATGAAATACTTCATGCATTTTGTATAGATATTAAAGATCTAAATGATTGAGATAATATGATGTATCAATGATAGGGAAACCTATCAAACCAAATATAAATGCGCTAATTTACATTCAAATTTGATCATCAGTATTTCAAGAAATATTTATTCTTTTAATAAAGAATGCTTAACGATTTATATCTAATGATTTTAATAACTAGTTCTTCTCGCTTCTCTCTTTCTCTCTTGGGGGGTATGCAGAAGTGTACTTATTAAAATCAACACATAGAGTTCAGAAGCCCTCAATTTGTTATAACATGAATTATGTCAGTACATGAATTTTAGACATATACATTACAGCCATTGAAATAAGGCTGGCGGTGAAGCAGTATCTGTATGAACAGTAATTAAAAATATTTCAAAGTGATTTTTTTTATGTTTGTCTGTATTGTCCTTATGTTTCGTATGAAAGTTGATAAAGTAAATTCGTTAAAGTTAAGTACTGATATTGCTTTTAGTGAAACACCCTCATTTCAATAATGCTTTATTTCATATTGCCTTTCTTTTGTATCGGATACTTGCACTAGGTTTTTAATTGAAATTAAACAAAGAATTATATTGAATTAAACTTGTGATGATGGTAGTAATTACCACTATTACTACTACTACTACTACTACTACTACTTCTACTACTACTACTACTACAACAACAATAACTACTACTACTACTTCTACTACTACTACTCCTACTATACTACTACTACAACAACAACTACTACTACTACCACTAATACCATTATTATTAATACTATTACTATTAATATTTTTGTTGTTTTATTATTATCATTATCATTTGTGTATTGTATTTTGTTTATGCCATCATCATTATCATGATAAGAAAAATTATAATCTTATTGAAAATATCAATAAGAACAATACTCATAATATTAAAAAAAAATAAATGATAGTAACAAAATTATGCATATGCCGAGTAAACACTGATAAAAATTAAGATGATGATGATGACGATGGGAATGCTGGTTATAAGTTTATGTTGATCTTTTAAAGTGTAAATGATTAATTTCTTAAATTACAGTGACTACAATTATGTTTACCCCAACAAGGTGCAGAATAAATATATAATGTACTTAAAGTTGTAACTTAATTAATTTCTCCTTCACTGATATCTTTCTCCTTCAGTGATATCTTAATTCTAAAATATGATAGTATAAAATAATTAATTATCAACCATACCATTTTTACTCAGAAATGAAAATCTGTGGATTGATTTCAATTAGTGAAATATTCATACAACTCGAATGAAATTACGAGAATCTGTGTGTTTCTCTTGTGCTCATTATAAAAAAATCCTACGGTACAAGCCCTTCCATGCTGTATGCATCCAGTTTTCATCTAATTCATTTCGCTCGATGTATATGAATAGTATATTGCTCATATTGAGGGGGTCCCTGTGTGAGCTTCGCCCTAGTGCATTCTTTACAGACTTTTATAATTCCGCAGCTCACAGGAAATTCACGTTCTCTATAAAAGAAATGCTTAGTGCTAAGAGCCCGCCAGAAAGAGAAAAAAATGGAATAAGGAAGAAGGATGGCTCTAGCCATAAGAGCGGGTAGCACTGTCGACATAGACGATGAGAGTTACGTTATAATGGAATAGGTAGGCTAGGCTTGTATTTTCCCTCTGTTCAAAATGTATAAGGGAACAAAATGGCGGCGCCCAATGTTCATCCGTGAACAAAATTGGGGTATAAACCTTATGCAGTTTGTTACTGTATATTATTTTTATCACAATTCGCTGTGGTCTAAAATCGTTTTAACATCAGTCTCCCATTAACTGTCTATCGATTATTAATCATGTTACCACTTTCAAGTTACATTGTAGCGAATATTAATATTCTAATATATTATGTTTGCTTTCATTGGAAAATGGGAGCATAATTTTGAGGTGAGTGTTGATGGGCAGTACACATCAACCACATGTTGGGCATAATACGTGACTATCCCATAGTATGTAGTATGTAACTCACGTTCCATCGCCTTTGCCGCAGCCTACATACCCAAGCCAGCACTCTCTTTCCACACTGTTATAATAGGTGCACAGCCCAAATATTGACCAGTTTCTTCACCACAGTCGTCGTTTATTTTCCCCTCACACTTTTCAACTTGAAGTTCGATTGTGTCATTGTATAAATGAGTACTACAAAGGGCTCCGTGGCGAACATACCAAAGAGAGAGAGAGACAAAAAATGACATTCAGTTTTAATTTCAAATATACGGGCTCTATTCTGATTTCAGCCTCCCTCTTTTTAAAAGCAAATATTGTTAGCGCATGTTTTGCGGAAATTCCAAAATCAGCCTTTATCGAACGCAGGTCCCTCTTGATCGAAGTTACATCTATTGATAACAAACATTAATATAGTTTGAGCTCACGAGTGTTTAAACTATCAAATAAAGATAATTACGCTTTAGCACGTTCAATTGGACCCAATTGAGTTTACTTTTTGTCTTACGTTCAATCATCGTCCTCCGTGACAAGCCAGATCGATCAAAATCATAAAGCAACAAGCACTTAACGCAAACATTTCCACTATTTGTTCCTTTATCCTTCAGCAAATCACCGAGATATGTACCATTTCTCGTTTTCATTAATTTTTGTCTTCTTCTTCAGGGATTGTTAATTATTGAAGGGAAATTTCTAGAGAGAAACAATGTTCTGGAATCGTTAGGTTTATTGCGATGTTGAAGTTGGAATGAATGTCGTTAGTGTATATCTCTCAATGGGAGTTTCGTTGGTTGTAGAATGCGGTTTGTTGACAGGCTTCGTACCACAAGAAAGGCGTGAAAACCTGAATTAAACACAAATCATTGCTAAAAAACATAGATTCGTATTTCCCTTTGTCTTATTTTCCTAGAAAAGCTACTTTTGCTCAAGCATGCTCCAAAAAGTTTCCCTTTAATATTTCCTTCATAACCCCCCGCATCTTTAACCGATAAACTTAATTGAAGATAAAGACAAATGAATATTTTGCAGCACAGAAAATTAATGTAAAATCTATGAAACCAGAAAAAATAGCCCCAAAATATATCCATGAACCATACACTATCATTGACTTTTAAGATTGAAGAAATACCCCCCCACACACACACACACAATGATATGTAAATACTTCATCCGAAAATTGCCAAAAATAAATGAATATTTTCGTTTAGCTAATTATTCATAAATAATTCAAATCACTTAATTTTCGCAGTGTTATCACTCCAAATTCGGCTTTACAGTCATCCCGATTTGCAATAAACATTATACGCAGGTGTTCTTTTTAATGAATAAATTGTCCCTAACTATATTAAAAATACTTATTTATGTTATAAATTTTAAGTAAAATATTACCCCAACCCTCTAGAAAAAATATAAAAGTGTTTGGTGCTTATGTCGTCGAAATGGTATTTTTATAAACCCATTTGAACTTAAAAAATCAATCACTAATGAACATATTCGTACTAGTACTCGTTATAAAACGACAATTCCATACAATTTGATAAAGACATGCATGTATACGGATTTTATGAACTTAAAACAGAATATTGCATTTGGATTGATAATTACACGACAGGACTGCTATACATAACATGTGAAGGAAAGACATCATGCTTCTTAGTTTTGGTTGTTGTCGTTTAATTGTTAAATTGATATTTAAAACGGATAACTATTAATACCTGTGGTACATGTCTTTCGCAAAATAGAATTTAATAGCAAGTTAGATATTATTGCAGTCATTGAATAAATCAATGAATTGATTTAATTAACATTATTACATCAACAAATAAACAAATTACATTAACAAATAAAAAAGAATAATGCATCATATATATATTTGGTTGTAAATTTGGGTTAATATATATCTCAACATAATGTCTTATGGTTGTATTATCTGTAATAGTAATAATAATGAGTTGCTCGTCTCATGTAACATTATTTAGCTCTTCATGCACCTATCTGGCGTTGCGATATTGGGAGCTATTTTCTCATGATAATTATAATTTTGTCATATAACTATATCCATCATAGTTATCATTATCATTATTACAATTATTGTAATTATAATTTATTATCATTATTATATTTATTATTATCATTATCACCATCATTATTACTTTCATTATTATTACCACTATTGTTGTTGTGGTTTTGTTGTTATTATTACCATTATTATCATTATCATTATTATTATTATATTTATCATCTCCATCATCACAATTATTGTAATCATCTCAAGTTAATTGCTACAATATGTATTTGTTCATCTATTAATATATTCGTGTATTTGACTAAACTAAAGATAATGCAAAATGGCAATTTGATTACATGTTGTAAACAATAACTGGATTATCTATGTTACAAGTTAGTGAGAGGTTGACATAAGCATGAGTTTATTTAAAATCTACTTGGGATTTGTCCATAAAATTATGATTAAATGACTAATAGGTAAAAAGTCAATGACCAAAAAACGTTATCAGATGCATATCGATAAAAAATATTAAACAATATTTTGGGAAGTATAGATAGTGCAATTAAATCATTTAGTACATAATTTTCTACCACATAGTAAAGAAATTGTATTTTTCTTGTAACAAAGAAACGTTGATTCGAAAAGATACTGTAAATACCATAATTATGAAGAAATGAGCACACATTGGGATTATTCTCGGGAACTGCAAAATGGCAGAGAGGGTTGGAGGCATTTTAAGCGACAGGGAGAGACCAAATAAATGAAGCGAGATAGTAGGGAAGATTACAAGCGGGACGCCCTCCACGTCAGGGATTAGTTCAATTAATCGGGAAAAATTGCCCCGAAAGCCAATCAAGAGTGGGGATTATTTTCTGGAGAGGGGAGTCCTAGGAACACCAAGTAGATATTCGTGATTTAACCCAATTTTTGGTTGGTTATGCTAAGGGAGTCGATTTCATTCAGTGGCCAAACTCTCTAGCCTAGGACTGAGGCATGTAACTGGAGATGTAGAAGAGAGTGTGTAGACCCAGTGTTAAAAAACCAAAAATACAAGCCCTCTCTTCCCCCTTTCCTCCTTCATCTATTCGCTATATTTCAGCACACATGAACACACGTAGCCTTTGGCAGCTGGAAAAAGGGGTAATCCCCTTTTTGTGAAAACTGACCAGCATGAGGCAAAATGGAAGAATATGTGAGAGAGAAATCAGTAATGGAATACAGACAGGAAAAAAAAACTGTGACTTCTAGCCTTTCAGCGGTAGGACGGCGTCGTTAGAATATCAAAAAAACTTATATCGATTAATAGGATGCCTATCTATGCCATTATAGCTTCAGAAAATCGATGAACTGTTTTAGATTATTTACAAATTGTGAATGGATTTGAAATGGAAACATTGGCGGTAGTGTAAGTTTTATCTAAATAGATATGAGGCACTTCATCAACCGATATATTAAAATAAAAGTAAAAAATGATCATCGATTTCTTTCCTCGTGCAAAATGATTTCGAGATGTTCGGGTGGAGAGACGTGTCTTTTCTTTTTTTTTATAATGTTAGTAATATGCGAATTTACTGGGGTGAAGACTGAAGCTATCTAACAAAATGATAATAAAATTGACGGCATATATATATCATGGACACCTGTAAGATTATGGCATACCGATAATAAAACAAATGTGAGGCAAACAATCATCATAGTCACATTTCACATGCACCAACATACACTATTTTTTCGTTTCCTTTCAAAATTGAGCCTAGTCCCAAAGTAAGAATTACAAAGATTGATTTAAATATGAAAATGTTACCTCTAGACAAAATTTTGTCACGATTATTGAACAAATCATTGTCATTTTTTGTGACCTTCGTTTTCTAAATTATACAAAATAAATTCAAATTCACGATTAGTTGTTATCATGAAGTCACTTTTTATCGGTTCATTGTCAGTGTTCTACTACCTCTCACAAGCACTAACATAACCCAATAACAATTACAATTGATATGATGTCGTGTGTGAAATATACCTACATTTTTTTCAAAATGGACTTACCCCCGTTTGAAAGGAATCGATTAAATACACACGTCATAATTATAACAGGTCATGGTTCAAAGAGACTAATTGCCACTCACTTTTCGATTCTAGTCACCATTTCGACAACAGCAAGCCACTGAACCAAATGACACATACAGGGACAGACAATATTGCTTTTCAAAATTAACCAAAGACACAACTCTATTTACGAGTTGTTTCAAAATAGAACAAATGCATAAGTCTACTTTTTCTTTCTTTCCAACATTGTTTGGCCAAAATAATATCACTTTCAAATGGTTCAAAATAAAGTTACTTAACCTATATATTGTTTTTCTATGAAACAAACCAGAAGTTGTCATGGTTGCTGGTTTTGGTTAATTTTAAGTTGCCCGTAATTGTCACTCAATATTATTGACGAGCAAGCATTGCATAAACCTAAAAGGAGCAAAATTTGAACTTGATACCAGAAATTATATCACAATTTAAGGCATTCAAATCTGAATTACGTCACAAAGAAAATAATTCAGACTTATTCCCAGGACTTTTAACACATTACACGCGTGCAATTGAAGTGCACTATTTGTTTTATTATATTTCATCTAATTTGTATCATTTTTCTCCTTAAATTTCAAAATTATAATGAATGAAACTATGGGAAATTTTAACTAATAGGAAAATAAACAAAATTATTATATCAATAAAAATTAATGACTGACAAGGAACCTTCTGTCTCCAGCTTCATAACTTTCATTTTACATTACTGACACTACACACATTCGAATTGAGAACGCAGGTATGTGTATTTAATTTTCTTTTAAATAGGTATAATTTGC
This sequence comes from Lytechinus variegatus, assembly GCF_018143015.1. Classification (NCBI taxonomy): domain Eukaryota; kingdom Metazoa; phylum Echinodermata; class Echinoidea; order Temnopleuroida; family Toxopneustidae; genus Lytechinus; species Lytechinus variegatus. The sequence continues at coordinate 27,235,138 of NC_054746.1, read as the reverse complement.
TCCTTCTAACTTGCAATGTTTCTCATTTCAAACATCTTTCAAAATGTATCATTCCAGGTCAGAAAACAGTTCCAACAACAAACAATCAGTTTAAGAAACCACAGCACCATCCAGAAAAAAAATCACTTCATGCACTCCAGAATTTAATAACATCCTAGTCTATCGCCCATCAACATGATCAAGTAGGGAAGATGCCAGCATCGATCCTCGGTTGACGATTAATCAATTTCTCCCCTGCCCATGATATTAAACTCATTAAATTCGCAATATTGACAAGATTTATCTATCCAACCACAAGTTGTAAATTGTTGATATCTAATTTAGAAGCACTATCAACCCTTGCATTAACAATGGAAATTTTAAAATATATATTTTTCACCCTCCCTCTATTATTGTGGTGAAATGCAGTAAATTATCTCTCTATTTTCTTTTAGTGTTCACATTTTGACATCAATTTTATCTTGTCATTTTTCCCATGTGCCAATATTGTGCAAGAGTAATATCGTCTTTGGGATAATCAGTTCCGAGTGTGGTTATGTGATCGATCGAGTAGCTCCCGAGGGCATCGGCTTAACACACAACCGAAAAAAAATACAAGCAAACTGAAAAAGAGAAGCACAAGAAAAATATCATCCATCATTTGAAATGTCTTAACCTCTTTATTTTCGCTTAGCGAGTCGATTTTTTTTTTCTCTTCTACAAAAAATGAAACAAGCACGATTAAAATAATTTGGGAGTTTTTCGCAAAAAAACTACCTTGTCATCTTTGAAAAGTAACAAAATGGAAATAAATATCTTGAAAACATTGTTTACATAATTTTGGATCACATTAGATTTGATATTTTCTGAGGTTTCATGTCTTCTTGAATGAAGGAACTGGACAATAATATCAATGTACATTCAGGTTTTGTCCAATAATAGCAAAAAACATCCATATCATAAAACAGCAGTCCATATATTGCAGAAGAAGCAGACATCTTTCACATAACAATTTTCAAGCTATATAAATCTGATTTCAATTCAAATATCTTTCCAATGACAACGAAATGTCAAAACCAGAGCCTCCTCTTCACTAAAACTTGGTACGAGAACTAACATGTCTCACGCAGTCGTGAAGAGCACAAATAAGATACAGTTTTAAAAAAAATCATTTTGTCCTTCATTTTCTTCTCATACCCTCACTTTAGATAATCGTCTTAGGAATTGTTTGTGTACTATAATACAAATATTTTCAGTAAAGCAAATCTCTCTTGTCAGTCTATAAAGATAGTTCTCCTTTCATTCTGCAAGTAGGATGAAGTCGGCGCTTATAAAGCGGAAAATCTAGCTGCACACGTCATGTTTTGTTCAAGTTTTTCATTTTGACTGATGGTCGTCCAGTGTATGCTAAGTCCTAGCAGTGTCCATCATCAAACACCACGCACAATCATCTCAAAATAATTCGAACCACGCACTCACTTGGCCAGTAGGTCTCTCTCAGTTTGTTTTAGCTTACCCCATATCCACCAGGTTATTGGCCATGTGAGGCAGCATAGAGTTTTGGATGGAGTTTTGCAGCACCGAATCGGCGGCGTTGACCGGTGCGAGAGCTTGGGCGGCCGCCTCGGCAGCGCCGGGTGGTAAGTTCGTGATTCCGTAGCCCGTTTTACTCAGTTCGCTCATCATCAGACCGGCGGGTCCGTGACTGTGAGGATGGGGGTGGCTATGGCTATGGCTGTGGCTATGCGGGTGGACGTGGCTGTGTTGATGACCATGACTATGATGAGGATGATGGTGCCCCACGTGCCCCATGTGATTTACGCCCATATCTACCGACGTCGTTTCGCCCAAATTTTCTTTCCCATTCATAGGCAGGTCCTCTTCTGAACTTGTACTAGGTGTAGCCATTTTAGTTTTGCTCTCTTGTTCAGCATTCTCCCTGGAGTTTAAAAGTATGAGAAAACCAAAACGGATATCCTTTGAAAATGAGCCAAATAATTCCAGCCCATACATCATTAAAATAATGTTACCCATCTAACTTACGTGTATTTTGAGCACAATTTGCTCCATTTTCTTGCAATTTGAATTATAAAGATAGCATTGTAAATCCAAACCAATATATAAATTTATTCAACAGTTCATAACATGCGTTATAAAGATACATTCTCACACTTTCTTCAAGAGAATAAAGTACAATAACTTTCCACGCATCATCCACATACATGTTTGACAACATTTTATTTATTTTTCATCGTATTATTTTACACTAATTTTCTCAGTAGTTTTGCACAATCCCTTTTAAAAGACTCTATAGTCAAACATAAACAATGATTCTCTGGTCATGCCTATATGGCGCGACATACGGTTCAGATACATGACTTTCATGATTTTTTTCCCTCTCTCCTCCTCTTTCTCTCTCTCCTCCTCCTCCTCTCTCTTTTTGCTAACGATGGTCATGTGATTTATAATGAACATACCTAATGACATTATTCTTCGCCAAATCAAAGTTTCCATACGCAGTTTTATAGTTATGAACGCCAAATTATTTCGGAATTATTTCATACATCTTACAAATGCACCTTAGAACTTAATTACCCCCATATTGCAGTCAAAACTAATTTCATTCCTGATCCCTGATAAAACATAAAACTTACTGAATTGGCCATGGGTGTAAAATAGCACCTTAGAGCGAATAATTTGCCCAGGGACTTGACACCGCTTTCTATAGGTTTCACCTTGCAATGACGGAGCTAGCTATTTATAATTTCCCTACTTCATTCCGGCTTCATTCCAGTGTAATTTGAACTAAATCTTCCGGTTGTGACACGACTGAAAAGTAAATTCCGTCATTGTTTTTGGTTTTAAAACGTTTAAAGCAATGCAGAATATCAAAGGGAGGAATTAAAGTGCTTTCATGCCCGGAATTTACTTCCACACTTTTTTATGGACGCTTTTGAATGAGAACCCGCGGAGAATAATACACAACTTGCATTTGTTGACATTTAAGATTGAAGAAGTATTTGGGGGAATTGTTTCAAAAGGGAATGTATATCAATGAATAATAAAAAAATATATCGCAATGACTCTGTTCGAAGAAAAAAGGATATTTTCATTTGACCGAGACCACCTAGTAATATTGAGGGACGGTAAATAGCCACTCTTTAGCAATAACACCAGCAGGGGTGCGTGACAGCTCGGGAGCGTGTGCCGGTGACCGACTCACCCCCGGCTGTCGGCTGAGACGTTCAGTGGTTGTCTGCAAGATACCTGCTGCTTTCAACACTTTCATTCTCGCGACCAGAATTTCGTCGAATTGTTGTTTATCGCAGTTATTAATACTCGAATGATATATACAAGTCTCTGAGTATATTTATCCATACTTTGCCATTTAATATATAAATATTCCATAGCTCTATAGCTTGCTTGGTGACGACGTATACAATGTGATCTTATAAAGAGATGAATCTTTATCAAACATCCTTAATAATAAAATGAAAATTGTTATTGAAATTATAAACCTACCTTTCTTTTGCCTCCGCTGCTCGATCTCGCTGTCGTCGATTTTTAAACCAATTGCTGACTTGCGTGGTCGTCAGTCCTGTTGCTTCTGCCAGCTCTCTTTTCTCCCTTGGAGAAGGGTAAGGGTTGTGGGAGTACCATTCTCTTAATATACTTCTTGATTTCTCCTTGAAGCAATAACTAGTCTCCTCTCCATCCCAGATGGTTCGAGGGAGAGGGAACTTTCTTCGGACCCTGTATTTTCCAACAGCACCCAGGGGCCGTCCCCGAAGTTTCTCCGCTTCGATGTAATGTGCTTTCAGCCAGAGAGCCTGTAGTTTCGGGTGGTTATGCGGTGAGAAATTATTGCTCTCGAGGATTTTATAAAGTTCCCGGAAATTTCCGCGGTGGAAGGCAACAATCGCCTTGGCTTTGAGAACACTTTCATTTTTGTGGAGATGCTCACAGGCAGGTAGTGACCAGAGAAATCGGCCAAGTCTCTCGATGTTGCCGGACTGTTGGAGAACTTCGCAGACGCAGGCAACCTGCTCTTGAGTAAAACCAAAGGACGGGAGCATGGTGGCGAAGAGATGGCTGAAGAGACCGGTGAATTTACCGGGCCCAAGTCCGTGGCAAGGATAAGATGATGAGTCCTGCTCTGGATGAAGATGAAGGCAAGACAGTGGCGGCTGAAGAGGATGATGCGACTCTTTGGCTTCGTTGAACAATGCGCGTGTATAGTGAGGAGGTTGCGCGCGACACGACGAGCCCTTGTTTTGACGGTGTTTCAAGTGCCTCTGACTATCCAGTGACTGACAGTGCGAGGCACATACCGTGCCTTTTACTGTCGCTCTCCGTGATTGGTCGAAATCCCGCGGCGCGGTCGCTGGCCCGTGATAAGGGCAGACCAGGATTTACTCTCTATGGGAACGACGTCAATCAATGTAACCCGACACGGTACGGGGTGGGGACTAGAGCTAGCCTTCCATTTCCTTGCCTACCACCGGCACAATCTTGCCCTAACTCCTTTGTTCAACCTCTCCTCTGGGCCTGATTTCTTGCAAGGCACTGGTAAACGAGGCTATTCGACGATCCCCGTCAAAAATTCAGTAACTGTTGCAAATTGGAAGAAATAACCGAGAGAAAACACAAAAAGTCACGTTAGAAAACAATATATCACTGATGATCACTTATCTTTATTAACAATCGTAAATATCATGCTCATCCCCCGGCAAGTGATGGCAGCAGAACTCATATTTTCAACCATAACTCACCCCCATGAAATTGCAAGTCAATTCATATTCCCGTGCGAGGCAGAAGATGTTACTGCCAACTTCTTATTCTTCTCTGCAATCATCCCTGTCTCCCATCTTTCATCTGAATATTATCAATCGTTCAACGAGGCATTTCAGGTACATTGGGGTCAGATTTTGTTTAACGCTGTGATCAGAGTAGCGAAAGGGTTTTTGTGGGGGAAATGTGAATCTTTTGGGCTGTCTCTAAACCTTCTCTACTCTAGCGAATAAACATTGCCACTGGCAAACCATAATGGATTGGAAGGGTAAGTGGGTTCGTCCCGGCCATTGACAGAAAACTTTCTTAGGGCTGGCTTCTAAAATAGCTTGGGAACAGAAAACATACCAAGAAACCATACATGGCACACCTTTCTCATGGCAAAAAAATGTTAATAAGAGCTGCTTTCATAAAATACAGTGTTAACTCAAGGTCACATACATTTCGTCACCTAAAAGCTACTAGTATAAAAAAAAGCATACAGTTTTAGCGATTGAGCAAATAACCGCTTGTAGCCAAATCATAATAGTCCGTCTTGGTCAATAAACACAGGAGAGTCGATATGAGACGAATTCTTTTAGAACAATAGCAATAATTAAAGTATAATTATGTTAAGAATATCCATAAATGATCGTAATGGGCGGCCTGTGTATTATTACAAACAGCATCAATAGAAGATGCACTATCAATGAAAGTAGTATTACTACTACTCCTTTTGGCAGATATAGATAGTAGTAAAAGTTGTAGTATTGTAGTCAGAGTAGTAGTAATGTATTATCATATTTTGATTATACGGATACTGATAATGATGGTAAACTGTAAGTGTCAAAATAGGAACTGTAGTTTCCTATACGGAACATTGCCGGGAGAATTATGTTTGGAAATACTGGGAAAAAAATTATGCATGCTGCCAACATAGCACGATGTGAGCTTGGATGGGTCATGGAATGAAAGAAAGGTCATGTCTTCCCACAGTTCCAAAATACATTCGTCAATAATAACATAGGCCTATAATCGTTATTGTGATTTATCTTGCATATAACTATGATTATCTTTTGATAAATCATAATGAAATAATTATTTGGCAAGTGCATCACAACTTTTGTCATTCTCCATGCTCTAACTAACTGTCGGGGTTCTTTTAATGGTTTTATTATAATGTTAAACGCGAGAGTAGTACATATATGTATTACGGCGTACATCACACCGGGACATCACATTCGCTATAAAGCAACGCCGAACAGTATGTGGCCATTATTGAACTGAAGATGTTTACAAATTACCATTTTCTTTTATTTTCTTTCTTTCTTAATTTTTTTTTTGGGGGGGTGGTCAACAAAGATTTCAACCATTGACTTCTTTATGACTAAATTTGACTAAATGATGTCACTCTCACACGTTTAATACCCGGTTCACCGGGTTTCAATTTATTGATGATTTTCGTGAGAGTTCAAAGAGCAAAAAAAAATGTGTTCAATTATGATTTGAAATTAGGTCAGCAGAGTATTCAATATAAGCAAAATGAATTTTACATTATATCTGTGTATCCCCGTTTAGACCTGCATATTCCATATTTTGACAATCGCGACGACATTAATGGAAAAGACAGAAGAAATTAAAAGTAAAACAATTCAGAGCGAAGAAAGAATTACGTGTAAAATCATGATACTTTCTACATAATACCTATTACGCATGAAAATCATTAAACAATAATTATCCCTAATAGTGCTTAACAAAATACATCCCGATGACCACCAACAATTGTGAATGGAGTAAAGACTGGAGATCATTCACGATGGACGACCTGATATTTTCCTCCTGATTTGCCACATACAAAGAATGACCGACCAGACGGGCGTTAGGCAATATAACTCACACTGTGATATTATTATTGTGACTGACCAATTGTGCTAATCGACCATAAGCTCTGTATATCTCGGGCGCGAGGTCTGTGATAAACTCCACACAAGCGTTTGATTCAACCAGGGAAGTATACCTCCCACTCCACCTCCCGGGATTTCATAAAAGTTTACCCCCAAAGAGGAGGAAGAGAGAGAAGGGGGGAGTGAGAGGAAGAAAGGGAGATTGGGGAAGAGAGAGAGGAGGGGTAGGGCGGGGTACCGTATAGCTGGAAAGTAAACGTATAAAGTTGCGGGTGCACGCTCCTTTGTTTTAACGCAGAACAAAGGGTTGTATGTTATTAAGATTCCTGGTACACACAAGTATCTCATTATGGCGCCTGTAAATTAAAGATGTGGTTGGTTGAGCTTTCCCTTATCGTAAGGCATAAATCAAACTGGTGTCTATGGCTGTTGAAGCGAGTAGGAGTGTGACGTAATAATTAAAATCACGGTGGGTGTAAAATAATGACGAATGAAATCAGTATGCCTCATTGTCCAAAACGTTGAAATGAAATGCCATAAATCTCCACCGATCTACAATGAGTATTAAATACCAGTAATGCACTGTTTATGGGCTTGTCTTATTTTGATTGTATTTTATTTCCGATTTTTGATATAGTTTCACCAGCAAATGACCGGTATTTTGAAGGACCAACCATAGGACATGGTATTTTTAAATACAACAAATGTATACTTTCTATATTCTTAGTAGATTTGATTAAATTCCGTTATCATACTTCATGTATCAAAGAGAGAATTTGTATATTTGCTATTCTTGGCAACTTCGACTTGCCTCCGATAATTTCTTACATAAAAAATTAGACTATGAAGTAAGGTTTTTCTTTTTACTAATCAACATGGGTCATTTTAATGAATTTCTTAGCCATTCTTTCACTCTAAAATTCAAATATGATTTAAGACACATGTAAACTTATCACTTGATTTTTCTCTTATTAATGAAAGTAATCTTTATGTAGATTATAGTTTCAACAACGTAGCGATGATGCACGCCAAGATACGCGGTATCAGAGAAGGAAATTCTGAACAGACATATGCCCTCCAAAGGGCACAGCCTTTAAAGAGGTTGTTTTCCCGGAACAATACTTTCATATTTTATGCAGTTAAACTTACTAGAGAGGATATAATCTTAACCATAAAATAGTTGTTTTTTCCTCCTTCTTTCTTCCGGGAGGAGATTCCTCATGCTGTTTTAAGCAACAAACAACCCAAAAAAAAACAGAAAACATGCAAAAACACCCAAAAGTATAGATCTAAGAGGATATGCAGTTTGTTATTTTGTATTACAATTCTATGTTAAGACATCCCTTCAAAGACGAGTTCATGATCACAAAACGGACGGAAGCTTTTCAAGATATCATTGACTCGAAGAGGAAACTCGTATAGCTCTTCAAAATATTTTCTGCCAAATGATACTTGTTTTGTCATTTTCTTTTGTAGGCCAAGCTTCCCCTGTAAATCTTGTAAGGTCACTATGATCAAGAGAATCGATGGTAGTGGTGCGAGGTGGTGGTTGTGGCGGTGGTATAGAAAATGTAGCCGGAAACATCTCAGGGTGTTCACCTTATCAACTTACAAAGGTGAAATCTCGAGAATTGTATTCTTATTAAAACAAATGAACTCTCTCAACAACTTATCTGCATTTTGCAATACTGTCACTACATGAATTAAAAAAGGGCGTATCAGATTCACGATATTGATATAAGATAGTGCCCATTCATGTAATGTATTAATTATGAATTTGATCTGAGTGTAATCAATTGACATTTGATTTCAGCGGAAGTTAATTTCCTTTGTGATTACGATATGTTGAAAAGATTAAAAAGGCCCCAAGAAAAGAAAAACGAGGAACTGTGCATGTTACTGAGATATTTATTTAGAATCGGTATAGTTAATAATCTCAGCGTAGTTTATAATCTTAACATTATACATTAGCTCCTGTATACTAAACGGGTATAAAAGCAGTCTTGCTGGTTTTGCTTTTGCCACTTTTTTGTTTATACATATTAGTCTAGCATCGCCGAATTTTTCACAATATGTTGTGAAAAATGTTTGTGAAAAGAAACCCAATCCTTCAATATAAAATCTTTTTATTTTACTGAGGAGGCGATAAAAGAATCGTGAGAAATATCTGAATGCCAAATCGGGTTTTTGTGCATTCTTCAAATACTAATGTAATAAATTCAAATCAGTAAAATAGACCATTATCAAAAAAGGACTATTTGAATATATTGATAGCGCCGCTTATAATATATATTTTAAGCATTCTAACATAGCAACGAGTCTTACTCATTTGTTCTCGTCTGTATGATCTGAGAATGCTGAGTGCGAAGTAAATCTTTCCAAAAAATACATTTTTTTTTAAGTGAAGCCTTTTCTCGTCATATGAACCGTTACACAATTACTAAAATCATTTTAATCGTGTGTATGTTTATCTTCTTTTTATTGATTTTGCTACATCAATTCTTATTTGCTGTAACATTAAGATTTGCTAAATCATCACAAGACTGCATAAATCGTAGAAAATGTTTATGTTGATGTTTGTGACGTCAAGCATTGTAATGCAAAACGTCCAGGTTGACAAAAACAAGACCGCAAAATCGGTCAAACTTCACAAGCTCATTGACGGCCAGGAAAAAAATCATATCCAATCGTATTTGATGAGAAAGGGTTTTAAAATCAACAAGATGTCGTCAATCTGTGTCTAATTTCCTTTACATCGTTAATAACCATCTGCGAAGTCTGACCATAGTCTGCGATCGCATAAATACCTTTGCCACGTCATGAATCCCGCCTTCTTAAATTATCATTTTGTTTTGTTATTTCCTGTTATATTCCCCCTGTTTTGATATATATTCTTCCTCTTTTAATAGTTGTAATAAATATTTCTTTCAAACTGGCCATATTTTCTTGCTGGTTTCTATTAGATTTTTTAAGATTCCAAATCCCTTCTTCCTTTCCCCCCTGTTTCCGTTTTCCGCCTTCCTATCGCAAAAAAAAAGTCTGAATCATTTCCATCTAAACAAGTCACAAGTATTTTTGATGAATTGCATCAAATATTATCCTTCTATATTATATTTGCACAAAAATGGTCTCTATATGATTGTATTTTTTCACTGAATCTGAGTTGGAAAGCACAATAGTAATTAAAAAAAAATGCAAATCAAGAGCATGCAGTTTTTGACCGATATAGAAGCTACCCATTCGGTATCAAACGATTACTAACTTGCGGTAACTACACATTCTCTTTTCATTCTATTTTAACCGATACATTTTTAGATTTTTGTTTTTCTATTACAAACTTGAATACTATGCAGTCCTATTATAAAATTATACTAACTTATCTTCAGAATCGGATTTACATTTTAGAAAGTTGTTGAAATGAATCCTGAGGGCATTTCATTAACTTTTGTCATTATTGTAATTTTCTGTATTTTACCGAACGTCGTACACGATGGGTCAAATTCAATGACCATGCCATGTTGACGTGGGCATATTATGTATTGCAAATTGTTGTTTTGTATATCGAAATATGAAATGTGAATTTCCCAGCTCTAAAATAGAATGGGCACGCATCAATGTAATCATTGATCTTCAAGATAGAAATTCACATGAAAATGTAATTCCAGATAATTCTCTGAGTTCACTAACCGAGGTTCAAGAGGAATATAACACGCGTGTACATGCGATCGTGACTATTTTCGACTAGAATTTTCAAAATAGATAACAATGGACGATTTGAAGGATTTCTTTGGTTATTTTGTCTTTTTCTAAGAAAGGGAAACTACCGTACTGGGGATGGGGCTATCGGGTGACTTGATGTTCAAGGTTTGGCTGCTTTGTATGAAATTACTTTTTTTAATACGACACAAACATGGCTTTTATGTCTTGGGCTTTTTTATTGGATGAAATGAATGTCATAATACTGACAAAATACATGGAGACGGACATTCGCATCCACCGACCCGTCCGGGAATGTTTCATGCAACAACTTCTTGATCTCAATGACTTGAGAATACATGTTGGTAGGGGATCCATTTCATATTGTGCCCATGGTAGCGCAGCAATAACATAATGTCCTCAAATTTGTCAGAAATGATTATGATGATTTTGACGACTCATAACGAGCGAGATGACACCGTTTGGATTACATCTACTCTCTGTACCGCCCATCAAGATGTAAACTGAACCACTTTCGCTTTCCACGAATGGTTGCTTCTTTCAAACCATTCATTTTTTTATATATACATATCTCATCCTCGACAGCTATTATAATCTTCTCCAAATTGAGGGAAACCCTTACATGTCTCCAATACCACAAACTTGTAAAAGGTCTTTGCGAAAGTCCATTTGATAATTAAATTGTCCTTTTTATTCGAACAAAATGAAGGCGTAATGTGAGATTTGTTTCCAACCATTGCATCGCTTGAGATGGGTTAGGATCCTTTCATAATGATGTTTCAAGTATGAAAAACAGCAGTGTTTTCATTTATGGTTTCAATCTTGTCTTAACATGATTAAACGCCTCTTACTTCCTGTACTATACTCAAGAATAAAAGCGATTGATTTTATTCAATCCCAGTCTTTCATTATTAGTATTTCTTAGTATAAACATGATAAAAGACTAGTGCAGATTGTTTATGTACAATTTGAAGAAAAAATAAATTAAAAAAGCGATTTCTAAAATGTATACAGTTTTCACATGTCTCATAGTAGTTTAAAAATAAAACGGATTGTGAAATGATTAATTATTTGATATTTGCATTGATCATGATGATACACATCAATACCGGACATACTTTCCATTAATCGTTCAAAGCATAATGCTCGTCACTGTGTTTTGAACGAGAAATTCGTGCAGACTTAAGCGATTTATTACAGATAAATCATCACTTTGTTTTTTTAATAATTTTTCTATATCTCAGAAAATGAATGGTCTTCCGCAACTCTACTGAGAGAGGCAGTTGTTGCAGGAGCGCGTGTGTGGATCGTAAAACATCAAAATTTGGAAGCAGAAAGGGTTTGATTTTTACAGGCTTGCCTTCAAGCTAGGGTACCTCTGCTCTCACAGCGTGGAACGATCCACCTATAACATGGTTTGTTTCTTCTCAGTTTTTGACACGATAACATCAGAAAATATTACCAGTTCGACGGAGATCTCGCAGATGCATTCCCAAATGGCCTTTCTTTCTCTTCCTTTGTCTTGCAGGCAGAGAAAGTAAATGTCCGAAGATGACAATTCTTGTGGTTGTGTAGACAATGTGGTTTGCAAACCACGTTTTTGGTTATATTGGTCATGACGGAAGACATGATTGAACATGAATGCAAATAGAATTATTTTCACTAACGTAATGCAATAAATTGCTTTGGATTCATTTTAATTAGATGTAAAATGATATCAAATGGAAAGACGTTCTGATAAATTTAGATTGTACATGGAGATGGAAATGTGTGAATAGAAACATTAACATTGTTGAAATCAGAAAGTTTTGTTTAAAAAGTTTTCAGCGTTCATTCTTGTTTTCATTCGACATATTCCGAAATATTTTTATTCACGTTTTCATTAATGTCCTTCACAATATATTTGACCATCATATATATTTTTTTTATCTCGCCATTCATTATATTCATCTATGTAGTGCATAATATATCTGACTATATACTCAAGGAATACTTTATGAAATCATAGTAAAAGTCAATTGTAGTTTGCATAAATTACGGATAGTTTGCATCAAGAAAACTGGTATAGCTGAACAAATAAATACCAAAAATAATTATTGTCATATTTCTTTGGACCTCTACAGTCAAATTAAAACGTATTATCAATCTAATCCAAGAGATAATGATTTGATATAGGTCGTTATAATTAATCAATTCCTAGATGTCTCGATAACATTTTTGTCTGAAGTTTGAATAAGATAGTTACTATAATTTTTCATAAACTTTCAAAGACAAAACGATAATAATTCTGAGAATTTTTACAGTTCAAGTCAGCCTATGCTGATATTGAATAAAAAAGGTAGCATATACAACAATGAATTATTTGACTTTTAGTCTTTTAATCCAAATAACATAACTTTATACTGTTAAAAAGAATCAAGTAATAAGTATACATCTAACTCAAACAGTATGTTCCCGTTAATCAAAATATGTAATCTGTCCACGTTAACTATTATAGGGCCCCGCAATATTTTGTAAATGGGATCTTATTTTCTTCCTATACTTTTGGCATATTTCATATTATTTTATAATGTATGGAAGATAATTTTTTTAAAAAGTGTGCGATACTCAAATTCATGGAGCTTTTTCTGAGAGGTATCATTGTTTTTTCACCATGATCGTTCGATAGCATAGGCATGCGTGAGTGATATAGATGTTGTTGTCTTGGCTTTCTGTTTGCACAAACTGTATCGGAAGCACTTGGGCATTCTCTGCTATATATACATGCTTTGGTTTCGGGGGAATAATCTCCATTTACTTGTTGAAGAGTCATCATGTACAGTGAGGAGTAATAATGATCAAAAGAAATATCGGTAGCATAGCCTAAAGCTTTGCTTTTTATGATGACCAGTAAAAGAACTGAGGCGTTATCAACCATCGCGGCTTAACACACCTTTTTAGAGAATGGAGTGGGTATATCGTTCATAGGCACCGAGTTCCTGACTTTTCATCCCATGAAATATCAGTGTCTTCTACCTGTATCACTCTAGGTGTATTGTTGCCTGATCAAGAGTCATGCTTACGGAGCTAAGAGATATTATATGTTTATCTTGTCCATTGATATAGCTCATTTTACCGCGACTTTATCCCAGACCGACCCGAACGGAAACGAGTCGGTACTCCAGGCGGCTCGTCGTGGCGCAACGCGGGGTCTTATTCACGTAGCCCGATCCCGCCGAGGCAGGGGAGAAGTACCCCTCTACAAACTCGGTACGTGGGACTGATAGGGAAGGTGAGACCTATTCGAGGGTTCTTGAGCGATGTAAAGCGCTAGGGGCCGTTGTGTCGATACAGCTCTCGAGTCGGGCCGTAAACTTTAAAAAGCTGTGTGGTTTTCCTCTTGAACTTTCTCGGTTTGGGAATTTCAAGTTAACCATGAGAGACGTTTACCTCTAAAATAACCAGGTATATTCATGTCTACTTAGAGGTCACGGTGAGCGTTTGAGGGGAAATAATTGAATCGAAATTACTTCAACTGCGGTTCGCATGCAATTCAAGCTTCTTGTTCTATTTTATATATGCTCACTTTCACTGCAAAGTAAAACAAATTACAAAAATAAAATAGTCCAACAAGAAAACAAAATGTAAAATATGTATAAAGATCCAATAATTACATTAGGTCATACTCATTTTTTTACTGTTCCCTGTAACGTTTGAAATAATCATTGGCCTAATATAAGCCTTTTCATGCGCTCGTATGATTTTCTTTTTCAATCATACTTCATGGCATAATTTTCTAAAGCAACATTCGATTCTTTCATTCACTAAAAGTATTTTTGTCTGGTATTAACAAAACTATAAAAAAATCTTAGTAGGAGGAAGTAAAAAATAATTTTTTTACACAATGACACGTTATTTAAGATTGTCAATAGAGGCTGCAGATGATTTTGATTGTTTTTGAAAAATAATAAAATCCCAACCTCAGTCAATGATTTATTCTTGAAATCTGCATGTTAAGGTTTTGAAAGTGTTTTATAAAAGAAACTCGCAATAGAACTCAATAGAAATATAGAATTCGAAACAAATAAAAATTGTCATTTCTTACCAATTACCTAATTATAAATTGAAACGATGCAAAAGCATCATGAATACAACTTTATAAAAGTAAAGTTTTTGTCACATGACGTTGAAAAATAGGGGAAAATCGATTTTACATCTTTAAGAAAACTTAATAATTCAACTTAATACAAAGGAAAGAGACCTAATGATTATTAGGTTTCCTTTCTAAAAATTTCCGCAAAACTTGTTTTTATTGTAAGCATTGCGATTTTGACAATTTTAATGTAAAAGGGGCATATTTCTCTCCGAATGATGTTTGGGAGAATAGGAAAATAAATTGAGTCATTTCAAGAACTTACAGAACAAAATGACACGATGCTTTGTCATTACAATGTGGTATTGGTTTGTCTTTTCTGAACAATATAATTTGTCTCTTTCTATTCCACAAATATAAGGGCGTACATCACGACATTGATTGTGAAGTAAGGGAGATGATCAATCATGATTTTCATACATAAATAACCGTAACAATAACGAAGTAATTTGTTATAAAATAAGATATTCCGTATTATTTTAGCACCTTACACTAGTCGTAAACGTCACTAGCCCTGCTATTTACGTCTGGAGAAATGGAACGCCTTACCTTCATCATGACAAAATAATGACGTGCTTAAGGTGAAACGTGTCGTTGGGGGCGGCATTCCAAAAAGACAAAAATGGATGTGGATATAATGGACAGTTTTCTTCTCGTAATCTAAAGAGAGTCAACTTCATCATCCTTATTCATTCACACTCACTCTCAACCCCAGTCCCAAGTGAAATTTTGTTTGTTGGAAGTCAGCTCCATATTTTAGCACTTCCATTCTTTTTCTCCATTTACACCGTTCTCACACAACAAGATAATGCAATGATATTTGCATGATATACCCAGGCTCCTGTTTCACATAGATCTGGAACGTAATGAAAAAAAAGGGCAAGAAATTGAAGATATCTATTTGGGGCATGACATATGGGCGGACACGATAGGGCAATCAATGATGTCAAATAGGTGAAAATCGTGTCTATGGAATGGTATGGATTATGCTTCATCACAACTAAAAGATCGTATACTCCCATGGTTCTTGGTCTCTTAGCATATCGGGTAGAGACCCCAGTATACAGATCAGTGTAAAGGTGTAAGCAATTAGCACCGGTTTCTAAATCCCCAAACGGTGAACTAGGGTTCACTCGCCACTCTCTCTCCTTACCCTATACTCTCTGTCAACCAAACTCTTCTCAAAATCCTTAATCCCAGAGTTCTTTCTCTCTCTGTTTTATTTTCTTTCCTTCATTTTTTTCTTTCTCTCTCTTCTTTATTTTTACTATTTTTTTCTTGGAGAGAGAGCTCATGAATGGTGCTTAGTATTTCCAGTGAGCGATATCGGGTTTCGAACCAATTCTGCATCCATCAGCTTGGTGAACCCGTACTGGTATTACTTACTGACCCCTCGGTGCTAGCGCTGACGGATGGGGACCCCAGCGTTTTCGGGGCGACGCGAAGAGAGGCACTCGCTCTTACTTAAGATATAGACTGGCAGATGTGGTCCTGCCGACATCAGGCTTACTTTATTCTGCCAATCAAAAACAATGCCAGCCCGTCAACCATGGTTACCGTGGAAACAGAACATATTTCACTCGTTTATACGAATGTCACGAGAAGTTAGACCAAGAGGGACATGGGGCAGTAATAGTTTGTCAAGAATATATACAGTGCGTATAAAAAAAAACGGGACAGTTTTGAAAAGTCTATAAAAAATTTGTTTCAAATTATTATATCTATATTGTGATGTTAATAGATGCTCTAAGATCTTATCTTTGAAATGCCATTTAAAAAAATACATTTTGTTCATGCCTGAGCGAACACGGGTCGTTTTTGTCGGGGGTTCAAAAAGAGGCTTACGCCAATATGGCAGAAATTAGAAATTTGATGATTAGACTTTTGGCTAATCAGCAGACTTCCTCTTGATATTTTCATTATCTTTGCCATCATTTTGAATTATGCTGTCAAATTTCATTTACAAATTTATATATTTACCTGAATTATATTGTTTTTTTTTTCATTTAACTTCTTTTACCTTTGAATTTTCCTTCATAAGTAAGAAATGAAAGAGACTTTTTGTCAACCCAAGTAAGAGGATTTGCATTATTAATTGGGAGAATTTGTAATCATTCAAATTCTTTTATTATGTGAAACAAATTATGTTATGGTATATGTACAAAAGACATGAATCCTATTTTCAAGGTTTTATTGAATCCTTCACCAAGTTTAATTATGTACTTGACAGGACAAACAGGAAAAGATTCAAGTCTTTCAATGGCAATGGTGTATTGAGTCAATTTTGAAGTAGCAAGATATGGCAGATCGGGTAAAATGTAAAATGTATTAAAAAGTTGTGAAGCGAGCAAGCAAAAATTTCCACTTTTTTTATCAAAATATCTAATTTTGTGATTTTGACATAATATTCAGAAAATGATATCATATTTCACTTTCTATGTTTTCTGTTATTTCTCTTTCCACTTTTTTTCCTTGTTCATAATTTTTTTGATGGGGGGAGCACCCAAAGCCCCCACCCCTCAGTATGCCACTGTTCAAAGGCACCATAACCTTTGTAGCACACAATAAAAGGATTTGAAGAAAAAAAACACTCTCCCATACTTTGGTTAAAAAAATGCTCTTGTCTCAAGAAGGAACATTTTAAAACTAAAAGAGAACATATTAAAAAAGAACAACACCAGAACTATTCAAGCAAATAAGTAGATTTGGAAATGAATTTTGACAGCATAATTCGAAAATTATGGCAAAGATAATGAAAGGGTTAAGAGGAAGTCTGCTGATTAGCAAGAAGTAAGACCATCGTATTTATCATTTTATGCCATTTGGCGCAAGCCTCCTTTTTTACCCCGAACAAAAACATTCCGTGTTCGCTCAAGCATGAACGAAACTAAATTATTTTAATGGCTTTTGAAAGATAAGACTCCAGAGCACATATTGACACCAAAATATAGAGATCATAATTTTAAACAAAAATTTTATAGACTTTTCAAATCTGTCCCGTTTTTTTTTGATACGCACTGTAAGGGGTCAAAAGTCTACCCACAACAATCGAGGATACAAACATGACAAATCTATTTCATGCTAGCTCTCATTTCATTAAAAAAATTATAGTATACATTATAAAATTCATTCATATTCTTAAAATGTGTATTGTATGGTTGATAGAGTTTGATGTAGTTTTCTGTCATTAGAGATTTAAGGACTTAATTGATTTCGTTTTAATGATATGATTCGTATCTAATCACTTTCACCTTAAGTCATTTAGGAAGCATTGTGAGATAGCAAAATATAAAAATACAAGCAAACTGTGGACGACGAAGATATCATTGATATACAGTTACATGCATATTCCAAGGGGCGAATTTATGGCGAAATGCTAGTGATCGGAGTATTTTTTTTAATGTTTGCAACTAATCTCTCTCCCCATGATCTTCTGGTTTGAAGGAAATTTATTCACAATAAGCAAATATTTTCACAGCGATACATTTCCAAAATTGGCCCATACATACATAGAAAATTGGTTTGTTTTAAAACAGACAGTTCTCTTTTTACATTAGGAATTTCATAACCTATTGATTGAATAATATTGTTAACATTCTTTAAGGTTCTGTATCTTCTAGACAAACTTGAAGAAGCGTTTTTAATGTAAGCATTGTAATTCCTCCATATAACTCGGATGAGAAATGATTCCAATTATTCAAAATTTGGCCATGAAATATAAAAAGGAAATGTTATTTAGAGTAGAATATATGATATATCTACAGTAGTACATTATTTTCCCATTTTGGCGTGTATTATGATTTTCAAGGTACTAGTAACTCAAAGCTATGATTCATAAGGTTTCCATTGCCTGTTGAATTAATGTTACACTGATTGTTATGGTCTCTAATGCTACTGTAAACTTTTTGTAAAATATAGTTTCAGATTTTGTTAAGCAACCGAATCCTACTTTTAGTTTGATACACACCCCCTAAATCATACATCGCTTGGTTTATATCATTCTAAATCATTGAATTGCTAAGATTGATATCCATTTGTGACACAAAAATCTGTCATGCTGGTACTTTTAAAACTAGTTACACCAAGGATATCAAGTCCCTGATTATACAATGCTTGATCGTGATTGGGTTGATTCTTTTTAATGATGTTGGAATCAAAGACAATATCGTACATACCAAAATTGCATATGCGTATGAAACTTGAGAAGAAGAGGACGAAATATGATTACATTAACAACATAAAAAATAATGTCGACTGCTACATAAAGCCTCCATTAACTTATACTCTCTGATTTATAAGACATCCCCCATTTTCATGATTTTGCTCTAACAATACGATGTTATAATAGTCATGTAACTTTTATTGTTTTTTAGGGAATGAAAGGTATTGTGCATGGTTGAATTTGCTTTAAAATAAGGAGTGATTCTATTAAAACACCTACTTTATCTGTTTATTGTAAAAATATTTTTTAACCAGTAACCATTCAAACCAAAATTAACAATTCACCACAATCACCATTGTGTATATGTTAACCTTTTCGTCAGTAACCTACAATTCGATATAGACATAATAATAGATTGTTTCATCCAGCTTTATTCATTTGGAGAGGCAAAAAGACTTACGATACATGTACAATCATGCTTGCAATGGGATTGGTTAATTCGTCATTCTTTTGAATAAAAAATAATAATGTAAGTTTTGTTTCCTAGAATTCTGTCGTCTAAGAATTGACCATAATGTTACGATGAAGGTAATACATCTATATATGACTTTATATTATCATTCATTATTAGATACTGACATCACTAACCTTCTAACGGCAGAAAGTAAAAACTATTTTATTAATCTTAAGATATCAAATCATTATATGAAGATCCTGTCCTTAGTAGAGAGGAATAAGAATTGGAATAGAACTTCGATGATTAATGGAAATGGTAAATATTACGAAAGTGATGACGACGGTAAAACGACCA
The DNA here is from genome assembly GCF_018143015.1 of Lytechinus variegatus. Classification (NCBI taxonomy): domain Eukaryota; kingdom Metazoa; phylum Echinodermata; class Echinoidea; order Temnopleuroida; family Toxopneustidae; genus Lytechinus; species Lytechinus variegatus. The sequence continues at coordinate 27,215,663 of NC_054746.1, read as the reverse complement.
CGACATCGACTAGAACTGGAGATGTAAAAAGGAAAGATTTACCATTAGGCGTGGTGGAAGATGCAGACAATGGAGTAGATAAATAGATATGAAGAGCAAAAGTACGGCAAAATATTGTGATTGGCAGACTTTCACCATGTTTACAGAGATATTTAGATTGAGGATGATGGTGATGATGATGATGAGGATGGCAATGATGATGATAATGATGACGATGATAATGATCACCTGCGTGTAAAGGGGATAATGGGCCCACAATTTTTCACTACGAAATAAATAAGAAAAATAATCGAAATGAAGAAAAAGAAAGAAAAAAAATCTAATGATTATGTCAAAATCTATCCGAGGATTAGATTTTTACTTAAGAGTCAAATCACTTCGATTTCGACCTCAAATATTTTGATTCACTACGCCATTTAAGATAATACAAATGATGACGATCTTGATCATAATTGGTGGTCATGGTGGTATTGGTGATAGAAGTTACGGTGACAACATTGATAATGAGATAACAATTCACGATATTGATAAGGATGAAGGCGTAACTGACATTCGAACCTGCATCCTCGTCTGAAATATAGTTTAAGCTAAAAGGCCGGAAATGACTCACACAAAGCTCATGTCCTTCAATATATTTTGTCAAAAATGACCTGACCATCGTATTACGAATATACGATTTGCATGAGGTAATATTACGGAAACGGAAAGCGATCTTTTTATCGTGAAATGGTACAAGCGTGAATTTGACGTTAAAAACGCATTTTGTTTATCTTTCAGATTTGATCTTGGTCTATACTAAAAACATTTGAAAATCATAAAATAAAATCGACATGGAAGTGATTTCGATGTTTTTATTTGAAGTTTCACTTTATATATTTTCATCATTGACCACGCAAGCATGTACTCAAATTACAAGTTATTTTTATTCTATTTCAAACAGAACACCTCTTCTCCAACAGATGCCTAAACCACAAAATTTTCTTTCTTGTGTATGCGTTTTGTGGTCTAACTCTATATCGTCGACCGATTGACGCCCGCATAACGATATACAATAAGGAGGGTTGGAAAGGATAAAAGAAGACAGCAACGCGTTCGTCAATGAAATTCCCCAATCAAGAAGGCTATGATTCAATTTAATGGGGAATATTTGGAAGAGGTTTTGCGAAAATGCATTCTGCATTGATGATTTCCTGTCGAAGTATGGAGTCTTTGCTGCTTCCTCTATGGCAGAATCTTTTCTAAAAAACTGAATTGATGATGAAAACGATGAACGCCCCCACCCTCTTACCAGATTATAGAGCCAGGCTACGCCGCATCAAGCCCCTGAGCTCATGATAAAGTGAAGAAGGGATTGGGAGCATTGGGTGCTAGGAATATGGCTTAAGCCTACCTGTCACCAACACAGCAAATCATAATATCGGGTTGCCTTTGATTTTACCACGATTGAAACTAGACATTTCAAGGGAGAGGCGGAGAGGGAAATAAAAAAAAACCTTTCTATGGTCTGCCTTGACAATGAACGGTGGTGGCGGTTTATGGATGCCGATGGACAGGGTAGGCCTCGAATCACACCCTAACCACCCATTTATTCATCCATACAGGTGACGTAAATTCAGTGGAAAACAAAGATTCCATCATTGTATGCATTCCCCTTTAGATTCAGCAAAATTAATGTAAATTCATAAAAGTATGAGTATAGGAAACAACATTTATATACGATTGTTATTTTTTTCCTAAATATAAGGTACACGTCGTGCCTTCCGTTCGACTTGATATCTTAAAAGTATTAAAATATAGGGTAAATTATACCGTTGTATACTAAGTAACTATTTATAAACAAACCGTAGACAAACTTACATAGTTTGTTAAAAAATATAGTTTTCTGTATATTCTTTACCTTACCCCTTCCACAAGACATCACGTGCTACACCCTTATTCATTTTCGAGGGATTAGAGACTTGGGTTAAACGGCATTCCTTTTCCTCTATCTCACCGGGACCCACTTCATTTTCGTTTCTCAAACGAAACTATTTTCCAATCGACGAGCGATCGGTGAAAGAAGCGAGGAAGATAAATATGAAAACATATCAAGTGGCAATCTCCGATGATAGCTTTTGATGGAGTTTTAGATTGTGAGAACATAACGCATAAAATACACACCGTATCTACTCACCGTGAGGAATGGTTAGAAATCAATCAGATCAGTTGGTGATATTGATGGCATAAGCCCCTCTGTTAATTGGGCGTTTGAAAAAAAAAGAGTGGAAATTCAAAAAAAGTTTTGATGAATCAATTCAGAATAAAGGATAATTTTACTCCAGTCTGATAACGAGTTCAACCACATACCGAAGAAACGATTTGGGTCTGTCTGAAATCGGCATTTTTTTAGCCAAACCGATTCTCAATTTGCTTATAAGAAAAAAAATGAATTCTAAAATCGTGACAGCAAGTACATGAAGAATGTGATGTAATTTATCAATTTTATTGTCAGGAGCTACAGCAAGGGACCTAGCTTTCCTTATGTTTTTTTTTCTTCTTTTCCCCTCCCAAACTGCCGTGAAAAATAAACCGCTTGTCATATTTATTTTTTCACGGTTTTATCATCCTTGTCATGTGCAATATGGAACAATTTTCGATCCCAGAGATTGTGCCATATTAATATTTAAACGGATTGTATTTGGGATTTGTTTGGGTGTATTTGTTCGTTGTTTCAAGCATGTCAATTGTTCATTTTGATATTCAATAAGTAAACATGAATTTTCGCCATACCATAACATTAATTTCACCAAAAAATATAAAGGAGTGATTATGCAGATAATAGTTTATAGTAAAGACAACCTTTATGACTGTTACGAAATTTGGTTCTTTTTTAAATATTTGGTACAGTTCCAAGAAAAGCTAAGATTTTAAGTGTTTTGCAGATATATTATTTCACCGGTCATTGAATTCTTGCTTGTCGGCACATAATGTATGCGCCTTCTCCACTCCCGGGAAAGCATTTTAGCCAGAGATAATGACCTTAAATTTATTTTTGTTAAATGCTAAGCATGTGACAGCGTTTTTTCACATCATACTGGTTGCCTATTTAACACCTGGGTGAAGAGTGTCTAGTAAATTAACGTCTTGCTGAACGATGAATCGAAAACAGAGACAAAACGTACTTATGTTAGAGAATCTTTAGAAAAACTATTTGTAACAGATACGAAAAATTGGAGCGATTGTATATTGTGTTCATAGCTCTATCCATATCTTGATGGTTACCATCTTAACTATCGCATAATAGTTTATAAGGGGAAAAGCATGCCAACATTTGAATGCCTTCTGTTCCTTCCACAGTGTTCATAGACACACTTCTCAGACCCCACCCTCACTTCCATCCATTTGTTTTTATTCAACATGTTTATAGACATGCTATATCCATCGTTAACGGCTGAGGTTGAAATCGGGGATTTGTAATTCCTTTATCATTGCATACTATTGAAGACAATCGCAGACAAATTGGATTTATCCATACATCATTGAATACAATATTTTACCATTCTTAACAACGCCCCGAAGAGTAGATGATTGATTAACTGTATGCTTTGAGTTTGACGCATGGAACATTAATTGTCATAATGACCGGAAACTTATATCCATTTAAAGTTAAAAATGATCCATGAAGTGAGTGAGAATGATAGATCACTATAAACTTCGAAGACGACGATAATTGACTAAGTTAATTATTACTGCCAAGCAAATGCCACATCGTGTCAAAATTATTCCCCAAAGCTGTCAAAAACGCAGGGAAAAGGAGGATTATAGATTTACCATTGTACGTAAAGAAAAAAAGAAGTGTGAGAGAGGGAAAATAGGGAATTTCGAGTCGATTCAAACAGCGTCATTACCTGTTTAAATAGCCAGCAGCATTTCTTACACTCGTCAATGGAGCAAGACTTGTGGAATATTTACGAATGCTTTGAGGGGGAATAAGAGGACCATGCATCAATGCCCATGAACCCAGAGAAAAGAAACACCAGTTCATGCATGCCAGTTAGGGTTCCTAACCCCTAAAACGACCTTAAGCCATACAGGGCTACGGTCTTTACAATCCCTGGCCGGCCGAAGAGGGGTGAGGGCGGAGGGGTGTAGAGAAAAAGAAATATTGAAAGAAGGAAGAAATCAACAGAAGGGGTGAGAGTTTAAGAGAGAGAGAGAAAATGGAGAGAGGGGGTGTGAGACGAAGAGGAAGAGAGAGAAAGAGAGAGAGAGTGTGTGTGTGTGTGTGTGTGTGGGTGTGGAGATGGGGAGAAAATATAATTGTAGAGAGTGAGCGAGTATCAGAACTAAATTCTGCCAAAATGAAAAGTCAACTTCGGAGCGCAGACCGCCTTCAGCTAAAACTTTTTAACCAAAAATTGCTACATGAAAAGAGCCTTTCAAGATTGAATTATTTTCACCTCTATTTTCAAATTATATCTGTTTGTTTTACAGCTTTTGGCCCGATAATTTTCGCCCTATTTTTTCCAGATTGTACGTGAATATGCGCACGGTTTGGTTTGTAGGGATTTCAAAGTCAAATGCCAACGAAGTACTTTCCAAGACGTGTCCTGAATGAGAGCTTAGAGTTTTCCATAAAATCATAATTATGTAAATATCCCTTGAAATATGTTTCGGAATTTGTAAGGCATGTGTTTTGTTTCGTTTTGTCTTTCTTCTGTTTAAGTTGACGTAAGTTAAATTATGTTCATATTTTTGCTTAAGGTAAAGGATAACAAGAGGTAGGTTGATAACATACTTTTTATTCGGTTTTATTAATTACGTCATAATCGTTGACAATGGATTGTCCATTACAATTACATGAATAAACAAAAAACAAACTTACGGGAGTAATTTGATTTTATTTTGTATATGTTTTTGTAATATTTATCTTGAAAGAATGTTGATTGCACTCTTTAGTCAGACCTATCATTAATAATGGATTTTCTTTTACAATGTTCAAATTGAATTCAGTTATTGCTGAGTTACTGGCCTCTAGTGTATTGGCTAGCTCTTTAATCATGTTATACCGAAAACAATTGCTGTTACATGTTCTGTGACAACATTTTTGTTTATGGTAACTCACGTAAGACATATTTTATTTGACCTCTAAGTTAAATCGGGCATATTGGCTGACATTATAGACGATAGATATTACTCTCGGGTCTTTTTATCAAAGTCAATGGCAGATCGGGGATTTGAACTCACAACCTTGTGGTTATGAGTCCTATGCTCTAACCACTATACCACACTACCCGTAATGTTGTAGTAGTCTGGTAGTTATGGGAAACCATACTCACGACACTCGACAATTAAACTATCATGTACACAGCCAATTTAATAATAGCCGCGTTTCGTAACGACACTCTTCACTAACCGTTCTGTCCATTGTCTTGCTTTACATGCTCTGTCTATCTTTCTCTGTATCTCCATTTCTGTCTCTCTGCCTTCTTTCTCGTTCTTGTTTCACCCCCTCCCTTCCCTTCTTCCGATGGCATCAATATGTTTCTCTATCTCTCGGCCTCGATCTTCATCGGTGTCAATTCTCTCGTTTTTCGGAGTACAAAATCTCAAGATCAATAATTAATAAAATTGTTGGAAATGTAAAACTTAGAATGGTCGGTACACCCCCTACAAACCCCAATTCTTGAAGAAATCTCAGGGTTATATGTCACCCGGGTATCGCCACACAGACGTACGCCATTGATCGGCGATTGTAAAGTTTCGTCCAATCAGCGGACGGAGCTACCCTTAAATGGCGCCAAACTCTAAACATGCCTTCTTTTATTTTTCGTTACTCAAAGTTTGTTCAAGCAATTAGCCAGAGGACTCGTAAGATACACCGTTTACACAAGATTGATTTCTTCTTGGTTTTTATTAAAACGATTTGCCCCGAGTGTTAATTGATCTAGAGGTGGGCCGGAAAGAACATGTGATTTCAGGGGAGGGATGTTTTCCAAAATGAAGACATGGGGGTAGAATTAGGAAACTCATCCGGGTTCGGCAAGTACCTACTACTTCCGTTCGTGTGTCTGCGTAAGACCATGAACGGTCGTATGTTTGAGATGTGTATATTGGGCGTACGCGAGCGGGTGCCGTGTCTTGAAGCATTGCTTGTAGCAATGCAAAGACTGACACAAAATCTGGTGACTCGGCTGAGCTCTCCAAGACAGGCTGGTCGAAGTTAATTTTCCAAATCGAGAAATCCGCAAACTATGCAGTTTGCTTTGACCCAAGTTTGCTTATGTTACATGTAAGATTCCGGACTTAATTACAACTTTTGTATCGGAGTGAATTAAGAGCGGGAAACATGAGGTATCTGTAGTCCCTAAGATTGGCATGAGAAGATAAGGATTTGATTCAAGATCGTGACATCCTAGTCAGGTGTGCATTGGAGTAGAGGTGATTACATGACATTCACATTGTCCCGACGAATCAGTTTCCAAACTGCCTGGATAACAGAGGTCAGTCTCCGTAATCTGGCGATTTCCAAAGGCCATGGGTCACGTGATTTTATTCCCGGGGAATGGCTCCAACAATATGACGAATGTAGGCCAATACATATTTTGTTGCTGAAAGTTGATGCTTTCGATCGGGTACCGTCCACCCGCGCCACCGGCAATCTCTGCGGGCATGAAACCGCAATTAAGGAGGAAGTAAACCATGATAGGTATCCACTCAAATTATCAGGATGATGGCATGGTAAAAACGCCCCAGTGGTAAAGTCAGTTATTATGGCGTCTTTTTCGATGCCCCATCAGGAACCAATGGCGTGTCTCCCAATTTATTTTCCAACCCTTGCTTCGCTCCGCGCGACCAGACAAGACAAACATCAAGCATCTCTTCCCCCTCTTTTCCCTTCACCCCCATGCAGTAATCATCAACGAACATTTCAAAATGATGACCAAAGTAAGAAATGTGATTGCATATTTTGCCTGAGCACGCTTTTATAATTTCCCGTAGTGGCTTTAAGTTGGGGCCCCAGTGGGTGTCAAATCTCATACATATAATCATCCAAATCATTCGCGTTCTGTGGTATATTGGTGGGTTTTTGTTTTCTTTACTTTTAATCACCTATATCTCGTAAATGTGCTTTCTCTGGGTTTGTTTGACAGACTCAATCCTCGGAAAGATTTCTTAATGCCTGCCCAGATGACTACAAGAGTTGATCCTGCAGAGCATGCAGGTTCGGTCAGATAACCATTTTACTTGCAGATACCCATGAAAGCTTCTTAATCCGTCGATGACTCTCTGAAGCTATGTGTGTTGCATATCACTTGGGTGAGAATCGAAGGTTCGGGTCATTACATTTGAATTGATGAATTATAGAACTCTTCTCCATCCTTGAAAAGGGAATAAATCCTAATCGGGGTAGAGGAATGGAAAGGGTCAACCTGTTCATTCATTCTTGATCAAATGGTTTAGTGTCATCGGAGCAGTGATCCGAGGGATAACTTAAGAAATAACAGCTAAAGAACATCTTCGCACACTTTGCATGCTGAATAAATTTTTGGGGAAAATAATGGCAATTGTTCCTTGTTATTTTCTGTAATTCAAGATTTCCATATTGTACCATTGATACTTATTAGTATTTTATAGATGTTATCCAAGAACTATTGCCTTTTATTAACTTATTGATTTGAAGGTTGGGGAAGAAATGATTATTACGATTGTTGAATTGTGGGAATGTGCAAGAATGCAACATCAGCGTGCAAAGGGTTAAAGAAGTTATTTAAGCTTTGTATCGTATCTCATCTAATAAAGGAACATAAAGCAGCGCAAAGAACAACAAAGTTTTTTGACTTGTGTATATCTATCTCTAGAGAAATGTATGCTGACTTCAAGAACCTACGCCCGTTAAGGAACTGACGAATATCAATTGCAAAAATAAATCTTGAAATATAAAAAGAAAATGGAAAGAATAACTGCACCCAAATGAATGATCGACTTTATGCAAACGTTGTAATACATATGAATTTATTTCAAATCATGCTTAGGGGATCTCTTCAATTTATTGAAGACAGTCCCTCTCATATATTTCATTATTTGGCCCTCGTGTAAAATGAAACCAGTGTTCCACACCAATGCTATGTGCGGAATTAACATTACACGTTGCCCTGGTGCATTCAAACCTTTCCCAAATGAGTCATGGTTTTGTATCATACACAAAGTTTAGCAAAAACTTGTTTTCAGCACAGCGGAGCTTGAACGCAAAATATGAAATTCCTTTTGAATAAATGAACAGAACACCGAGACATTTCTCTTAGGTTCACCAGAATTTTTTTTTTAATTGGGCATCAATATGCGGTTACGACTCAAAATACTAAGAATTGTTTTCTTGCAAAGAAAGACATGATAAGCCAGGGCTGAAAAGAGAGGTCATGTTATCATCAGATATAGAGATTGACATCAGAGGCAAGACGAGTCAAACATTATCAGATAGATTAACCAAGATATATATCACAACCTGTTACAAATTATATTTCTATTAAAGTTGAAGTAAACATGTACGAATAAACAATGATGTTACTCCTTTTATTTGGCAGGAAAACAATGTCAAGGTAATAAGGATAATATTCCGACAGCACGAAATGAAATAAAAACTCAAAAGACCAAATTAAAAGAGGGTGAGCGGAAAAGAAATATGATTTTCAGCCGGAGGTAGCCATGAGAGGTTAAAAGGCCGCGGAATGGTCCTTGAAAGGGGTGGAAGCGGGGTAAGGTCTTCCCCGACCCAACGGCACGGCACTCAGCAGGCGAAGCCATGTGGTACGCGGCTGCATCAAATGTAGCATGAGTTATACCGTATTGGCCCACCCACCTCACTCAAATCTTCAAACTACATTCATACTTCATCAAAGTATTATACAAACCAACTTAATCATGATTTGGGGATATAAGGATAGACTCAATGGCCTTGGTAATAAAATCATTGATAAACATGGATGAAATGTTATTATGATTGGCATGGCAATTGTTTCGTTTCACTTCCCTGGTGTCATATCAATGCTTTTAGAGTTCATGACAAATAAACCCAAGTTTCAACACGATGATTACTATTTTTTCTTCAAATCTGTGTTTTATAGTTTAAATAATACATTTCGTCACATGGGATCAATAACATACCGTTTAAAAAAATCGGAAAGGAAGGTAACCCTTTGCATTTTAAAAGCGGATCAATCATGGTCGTTAACTTGCTGTAAAACGTGTTGTTCAAACAATCCAGTCGTTATCTTCATTATAATTACCATGATGCCTTATTATATCACTCTCTATAAATAAAATCAACTAAAGACAGGTTCACAGTTCTTGGTATCCGAATTAGAGGAAATTTAAAAAATACTCAGTCAATATCTACTGAAGATAGCGCGACCATTAAAACCGATAGCGATCGGTTGACGTTCAAATTCTCTTGGAATATTTCAAATTTCTACTTGAAAATGAATTAAGAGGACGATTTGGTTTCACTGTAAAGGTAGACAATCTGTATTTTCCTCTGGGTAAATTTTTTTAGCACAAAAGACGCCAAAATAGTGACTTGGTAAGCGTAAAAAATGACGTCAACTGTATACTGGCTTCCACAAACATATTTGATCGGTCAAATCGGTCATAATGAATAAGCTATTCTATTTCATTTACAAGGCTGGGACACTGAAGCAAGAAATATCATTATGATTGCATTTTTAACTTTATATTTATGTTCATCCCTACTTACGAAGAAAAAACCTCGTAGCCAAGGAGACGGAATCTTTGTAGAGAATAATCTCTCCCTTCTAGCTACAGACGACTGCGGCTTTAGGGGTGAATGGCAGCCCCGGCTATGGGCAAAAAGTGCCCCCGGCAGTTTCCCGAGGAAGTGCTGGGAGCACGGGAGGTTTCTTTTGGTGTAGAAAAGAAATGGAAGCCTGGGTTCAATGGACAAGACATAATCATTGAAATCTCTCTGATGTGACGTGAATATAAGCACGAACGTGCTACTGAATTGAGTCTGCATAACAAAGGGGGAAATATGCAAAATTTATTTTCTCTTTAGGCAACGAATTCTGAGCAAATATTTTGAGGTGGCTGATTTTTGTGCACGATATTATATCCACATACCCTAATGAGTTTTGCAGTGCATCATGCGTGCAGCACCAAAACAATAAGACGTTGAAAATTAACAAAAAATCAAAAGTATGGTTAAAAAATATCTATTCGCTGCTTCGTGTTTATGTAGTTGTGTAACATATTTCAATTGGCAATCATCTTTCATCAAGCATGTCATAGATTTTTTTTTATTTGTTATTTATGAAATCACATTGCAGATTCAAACGCTTTCCGTTGACATTTGGTCGCAAATAGCAAATTTAGAGGTGTAAATCAATCCAATAAGTAATTTTAATACAATACAAGAGAGTGAATTCCCACACTTTATCATTTAAAAATATTTCCATTCCTATTATCTGTTGCTCACTTTTTTCTTATGTAATATGAAAATGATTTCGTTCAATCTGTTCATTTCAAGCTCTTTACGAGATACTAAAATTGGCATAATATTAGGTTTAATTTTCAGTGAAAAATATCAATAGTTTATAGTACTGCTTGGTAAAAGGTGAGTTGAAATCAATGTGATTTTTATCATGAAACAAGGTGTGCATTTTACTAATTCATTTTTAAGCGTGCCCTAGAACAATTAGATAATGTTTTTTATATATATAACTTAAATATACAATTCTACATTAATATGGTTGCAAAATACTCTAACTCTTTGTAGTTTCACTTTTTTTCAATTCGTTTTCTAAATAATGTCATGGATGTGATATATATATATTTCCTAGATAGTTTCCATTTTCAAAGAGCAAATCATGGTTATCATTGTTAGGTGTTACGAATCAACAAAATATTTTCATATACATCAGGAATTTTCTAGTTATTAAATTAAATTTATTATAGCTTTTTTCCTCGCAACAAATTAAAAAAATTCCGGAAAAACAAATTCCCTTTACATGTTGAACGTAGGATTTTTACAAAATAAAAAAAATCACCCCCCCCCCAAAAAAAAAGCACACATATGAGTTATATAATGCATTTTTATTTAAACTATCAATATCTTATAAACATAATGAACATGGGTGAATCATACATTTTCAGTGTGCCAATGATTTCGACACTCATATTTCCCATTTTACCATTCTTTCTGTTATGACTAATATCTAATATTTCAAATTTCTTTCTTTCTCATGAATGGCAATTTGAGCGAAATGACCATACCTAAATTAGTATCTCTTTGAACTGCATCAATATGATGTGAAAATTTGTATTGAAATGCTAAATGTTAAATGCAAAATAAATACTTTCCCTGCATACAAAGATCTAAATGAAATTTGGATAAATATGATTTTGTATAATCTTGGAAATACCAAGAAAGTTCTTAATCAAGTGCTTACAGTTATTTTGTTATGTCAAACATAATATGAAACACTGATTGATTACATAAACCTTTTCTTTGGTGAGCAATCAATGCACTTTAGTGCAGACGGAATCTTCTAAAATATCTTATTTTCCCATGATCCTTACCTTTTTTTTTAGATTAGGCTATTTCATTGATGTTGATGTGATAGTCGATACCATAATTATTTTAAAAATTAAATCAAATGAACCTCATTCCCAAATCGGTGATTTAAATTCAGTGCAGCAGTTAGTGCTGATATTAAGAGCATGAATCACACTAACGAAATAGCGTATAACTCTGATACCAAATATATGAATATGCGTTTACATAAATAAAAGTCAACAACGAAATTGGAATTACCAACTGGGTATAGCTCAATGATACTGATTGATTCTTATTTTTTTTTATTATCCTAAACAATGAAATAATTCCAGTAATTTTATCCATGATACAAATGCTACGAAAAGAAAGATCTTTTGTTCAATGGATATTACATTAATCGAACAAATGTCTTTTTCAAGATTGGTTTCGAACTGCCATTCTCATAATTTTCCCAGCCTTCGGTATGATTTACTCATTGGTGTTAAAAAACACGTAGGTTTACTTTAACTTTTATATTTAGGGGTGCTATATGTACTGATTTGGAAAGAAGGTTTTTTACCCAAGGGCCCTGAGATCGGACAAAATTTACAATAATTGTGATGACATGACATGCAACATAATCGGCCTAATGACCCACAGTAAAATTAGAAGAACAAAGAAGTAGGAAAGTTATTTATTGCGTCCAATTGTATTGTGAAGAGGAATTTAAGGATATGATTTTGTACAGTAACAATCTAAAGTTTGCAACGTTTTTCCAACTTATTAACATGATTGAGGGGTTAAGCGTCATAGAGCGGTGATAATGGGTTCACTTTGCAATCCAACTATAGCATAATTTCAAGCATGAAAATATCCCTCGTATGCCTTTCAAATATAATTTTGCATATTTTTGTGTTTTTAACGTAAAAGTTGAAATGCCCCGCCCACTCGAATGATCGAAATGATCGAGCAACATCGCGGGAACTAGTTTATCCAGCATTACAGCTAGGGGGAAAACGGTACGATAGGGAAAATACTGAAAATCTTCCCCCATTGTCAGGTTGGCCATGGGAAATGAATTCCATCCCTCATCTGAGGACACACCTCAAAATCCCTGAGTGCTACCTGGTCTCATGTTTGGACAAACTCTACAGGGGAGGTCATGACAAACACCTCTTCAAAATAAAAGAAAAGGGGCCAGAGTGATGGGGAAGATGGATGAAGAGCGGTTTAAAAACAACATGTAACCATGTGAAGATTTAAACTGGGGGAAGGGAATCCCAAAGATGTGTTACAAAATAAATATCCCGCACCAAACCCCATCTGGCCTACGTGCTATGTGAGACAACATTCCCCTAATCGCACAGGTGCGAATATACTTGATGTTAAGACACCCCTAATCCTCGCGTGGAGTTTGGATCTGTGAACATGTTCACATTCACACCATCCCTCCCCATTCCCCCAACACACACCCCGCACGTTGGCACACACACACGCACATCCATCCTCACTCATGCGCACACACACACCCACACACCAGTCCGCATTTTTTAAAAGAAAACTAATCGCATATGCCACAATCGACATGATAGAATGCAGATTAAAATCGGTATGCGTCATACTTTGATCAGCACGTTTGTATCACCCTTATCATGCTAATACAATTGTTATTGAATTATGTTTGCAGTATTATATTAAACACAATTGAAATCCATTATTGAATTTCTACTCTGCCTTCGTATTTTTATCTGTATCTTTACATGTCGCATGCATGTGTTTTGATCAATTTATAGCGCAAATAGAAGCCACTGAATATAGCCATTATTACGGTGATAAACTGAACATTATTGTTGGTCAAAACTATTCATAGTTCTGGGGAGTTGTGTTTAATATTGTTATTATTAATATTATCATTATTATTATTATCATTATTTTTATTAGTATTAGTATTATTACTATCATACTATTACTATTATTATTATTATTATTATTGATCACCATCATCATCATCATTATTATTTCAACAAGATTACTTTATTCGATTTTGGGTAAAAAAATGTTTTAGAAATACCATGAAATTATAATACCAATTTTATCCTACATGGTTCTATTCTTTAGCGTAAAGGAAATGCATGGAATGGGCGTGGTCGTCCATTTGCTATTGTGTAGGTACAGAGAATGGTCATTAACACATTTACATAGTAGATCTGGGATAATTCAGAAAGCAGGCAAGTCCAGCATTAACCTCTATGTTAGGTGATCAAATTGATAGGTGCTTGAAAAATAAGAGGATCAGACGCCAAATCGAAGATTCTGACCAATAGGTAACCCCGATAAATGCTCTATAATGACCTCTTAATCATCTAGGTCGAAGAAAAATCAGGGGGTTGGGGACTGAATAAGGGGTATCGGGTGCGCTCAGTGTTCTTACTCGTTAGATTATGTTAAACTCATTTATTTTCAAAGTAAGATTTGCCTTCTAATTATTTACCTTCAAGCAGACTCTGCTGAGGCAAGCCAATTTAATTACAAAGTGTTTTGTCATTGTGTGAAAATGTTAATTATCCAAGAACATTTTTTTAAAAACCAGCTATGAATGAAAAGTATGTAAAAAGCACATAATATCAGCTCTATTGCATCCAGGGTATTCAGTTATGTAAAATTCTGATTGGGAGACTTTTGATAAGGTAATTATGGTAAGTGTCAAGTGCTAATTGCTAGTATAACTATTGATAATCATAGGTTGGGGGAGGGGTTAACCAGGATTTGTTCTCTTACAAGTTGCTAGACTTCTGAAACAATTCATCTACATACGACAGTCTTCGTTTATTTGTTTTTATATAGCATTTTTTTTTTATTCTTCATATTACAAAAATTATTATTCTCGTCACTGATCAATGATCGTTCCTGACATTGATCATGTTGATCACTATTCCACACTATGTCTTCTATGGCGCAGCCAACCGCCATACTTTTAACTTGGGAAGTGTCAGGATCACGATAAAATTGCCCCGTAAACAATTAAAACGTAAATGATCTGAATCTTGGTACGAAAAGATCCTTTTCAAAACCTTGGCATAAAAATTAAGCAAGCAAAGTGTCAAGCCCAGCGCCTCGCGGATAGAATATGAGTTGTATTTCTCTGTAAAACATGAAATGGGGGAAAGCTCGTTCGTTGACTCCCTATATCCTCCCCCTATTCGCCACCCCTCTACGCGTTCTTCAATGAGAGGGGCTTGAAAATGAAGCTGCGATGTCGCCGACCCGTGTCCAACCCGAGCCTTAACGGTGGAAACCCGAACCATGCTCCCTCTCGAAACCGCGCTCGTCGCCGGCGTTGACCCGTGGCCGATTCATGTGGTAAATACTCCACTCGGCTTTCACCCTTCGTGATCTCCAGGCTTCCACTGTAATCTCACACGCAGAGATGCAGGCTGAGATGTCTTAAAGTACGACAGCCGGCAAAACTTTTCAAGCCATGTTGATTGTCAAACTTAATCATAATCAGGGTTCAATCAAATCTTCTTTTGACTCACAGGTATCACATTCAATGGAAAAATATATAACATAAGTTTCTTGAGCGGAGAGAGCATATTGATTTTAATTGTTTCTGGACGACAAACGTCAATTTAAAAACAGGTCGAGTTTTTGACGTCTACTCATATAAGTACTTGAAGGAATGACTCGACATTATCATCAGTCATCATTTTCCGAATGATTAGACTATTGATAAAATGTGTTCGAATTTGGAGCAATCAAAAAGTCCAATTAGATAACAATTTCCGTTAAACCGAAGAGACTCGCATCAAATCAAATTGAAAGGTAGTATAACATGCCTTTAAATGCTCGTAAGAATCTCTTCAACAGACTGCATAAGTTATTGACAAGTAGAAGCGGTCCACTTATAGCCTTACACTACAACTAATGGCTAGTTTTCACCACCCCAAAACGTCTTTATAATGCAAGGAATAATTAGGAATGCTTGACTTCAGTCCCACAGGTTTGTTTCGATGCTGGTCCTGTTTCGCGTTAGTCAGTTTCAACCCTAATTGATTTTATTGGCAAGTCCATTAAGATGTTGGCAGGTATACTGTTCGGTTTATGGACAATTAGGAAAGAAAAGTTGAAGGGGTCATCTTCGTTTAGAGGACGATCGACATTTCCCCACCTTCAATGACATTTTGTTGGATGATGAGAACATAACATAAAACAGTTTACTGCTGCTATCCTAAACTCATAATTGAAGGAGTTTTTATGAAGCTTGTAGTGTGCAAGTGAAGTCATGTCAGTCATTTTTGGTGACAAGTTTTTAAGTTGGTGAGACAGATTTCAGTAGCTTTGAACATCTGTCAGTGGAAATCATTGAGAAAATGTATCATAAAACCATCTTACAATAACGGGGGGCACCTACTAGTCACAGGGGCCGCTTGTCGTGACAGAGAAACTGGCTCAATATTGATAAAGGTCATTTATCGCAAGGGTCCCTAGTAATAATCGACGGAAAGATTGGCTGGTAATGATCGACAAAGATTGTAATTTTCCATTTATCAAATAAGAGGATCGCTATTCATGAAAATCTAATCAGACTATAAAGCGACCACCTTCTCTGAATATTAATAGCGACCCTTTACTCGAATAAAGACTTTCTTCTCGCATTATGACTAGCTTCTCTCATTCTGTACAATGAAAAGTGCTTCTTATATGACTAGTGACCACCAAATTATTTTATGATTAGCAACTCTGACCAGTTTAATGAATACAGAACCCGATTTCAGATAATGGATATCATTTCTAACGATTTAAACACATCTTGACGGCAAAATGAATGAATTCCAACAAAGTTTTGAATTAATTTTGTAGGAACTAACTGCATTACCTAGTCAATATGTATTTTTGTCTCTTCTCTATCCAACCATGCCAACACTCGGGAATAATGGTTCTTAATATCGTTTTATCACTAAGGACCCTCTTGTAGGTTATGGGCAAGTTATGACCAGTGGTCCAAATAGCAGTCAGCATGGTCATTGTAACTAGCGGACCGTGTGACCAGCACGCTTAGATTAAGACGCGGGTTCAAAGACTAAAGGAATTCATACTTACCATTTAACTGTGTGATATAATGAATAAATAAATGTGATACATTTCAAAATTATCTAAAAAGTAATCAAATATTTCATTTTGTGTCCTGTATCTTAGTTTGCTTTATCTGAAAGAATCCATGATTGGATGATAGCTTAGATAAAAATGATAAAAATTTTCAAAAATAAATGTACAGAGAAGTTGGGAAGATACTGAAAAGGGGGGGGGGCTTTCCTTACTCATCATTGAATATGGCAATGAATAAATATTTGAACGATGGTGTGAATAATGAAGATAACATGATAAATGAAGGTAAAGAGCTAGCTTATTGTACACTGGAAAACTATAGAACGCTATGAAAATAAGTATCATATTGGGAGATAATTCGCTAAATGCCCCCTCCCATGTAATGGCCTCTTCCTTTTTTTAGAAGTTACAATGAACCATCGATCAAGTCACATTTTTCAAAATGTCATTTGATTAATTTCACTTTAGATTTGATGAAATCAATCATTATCAGATTAAATCCAAAGTGTTTGATATTCAAGCTCGGGGTCCTACATGCTAGCATAGAGTCACTATTTGTTCCTTTAAAATTTAAAATTATAGGTGGGCGTGTTTGGGAATATTTGAATTTTTCTGTTGTCATTCCCGCTGAATTTAGCGGGGTGTAAAATGTAATATAGCTGATAATACAGATAAGAAGAATTTGAAGAATTTCAGAATTATTTATGGTAACAAACATTTATATACATCCAGATGTAAAAGCATTTGACAATTTAGATATAAATACAATTCTAGGACTTTAATATCTAAAGTAGATGTAAGCACATCACAAAGAATACCTGGTTGTAAGCCGCACTCACAGTTGGTGATTTAATCGTTGTTGTGAAAATCGAACAATTAATCATGCAAAATACTCTCTTTTATCTTCTGTGCTCACACTCTAAAAGAAGGCTTACCTACTATTGGGCAAAATGGGAACAAGCATGTTGGTTGGTTAAAAAAAATAATATTTTGTAAATTTTACGCAATGTTGCGTTGAAATAACCCATGATGATGATGATGATGATAATAATAATAATAATAATAATAACGGTATATTTACCCAGGGTAGCCAATTCAGTTCCGAAAACTGTTCTCACATTGGGCCCTGCATTATTGCGCAGATAAGCTAGGCTACCTAATCATGTGCACACATCTTTTTGAGGAATTACTTCCTGCCGGTACCCATTTACCTCACCTGGATCGAGTGCAACACACCGTGGATGAATTCCATACTGAATGAAATTACGCCATGGCTGGGATTTGAACCCGCGACCCTCTGTTTCAAAGTCCGGAGACTAATCCACTGGGCCACGATGCTCCAATGTATGGGGTAAAGAAAATACCAAGCAAAAAGGCATGTTCCCTTTCAGCCCAATATTGGATAAAATTTTACTCAGTGTTTTTAAAGTACATTATTTCATTTAAATTGGCCTGGTTTGCTTGCTAAATTTTGTTAGCTTACTTAACTTATGAAAACATATGTATTAAGATAGATTATGAAGAAAAACATATCTAACCATGTAAAATTCGAATCATTTCAAGGACTCGTTGTTGCCTTTGATTGTTATACCGACTGTTTTTCTTTTATTGCTCTTGCTTTCATGGCTGTCATTGTTGTTGGTGGTGGTGGAGATATCGTCGATGTTTCCTGTAAGTCACCTTTTTTATTTCTTAGTTGTGTTGTTTTTCTTCTGTCTTGATTTAAATTTTTACACATTATTAGGTTAGATGTACTGTAAGAAAAACAAATTCATATTGAATTAAACCGCTTCATTTTCTTATTAAACGATTATGTTTTCTACAAGTGAATAGCGTGAAGTACAACATCTGCAGAGTGCGGTGAATGCGTGTGGTTAGTATGAATGGATCTATGGTTTCCAAAGTGTCACTCAAGAGTGACAGTTTGGTAACTCGTCACCACTAGGCCAAAAGTGTTACGAAGCCATTTTGTTTCTAGTTCTTTCTTCTAAAGCCCGGCCGACGCCCACTTCTAGGAGAAACGACCCATCCCAACCACTTCCCATGAACATCTTGAGCACGCTATCGCTGATGGCGAATACCGCGAAATACGATACCAGTCCTCCGCGCGGACATTTTGATTCCAGCTTGTGGAGGTATACGTAGGGATAGCTAAGAGCGATATACTCTAATGTTATTACCAATGCGTAATCTTGCAAAACAATCAGCCTCTGCTACATAGAAACAACTATTATCAAAATATATAGTCATCTCCCGGACCAGATTAGTGTATGACGGAAACACTCTGCGCCTTCAGCAAAAAATATCTGAGCGAAAAAAAATACGCTGTTTTTCGGACATTCGTGCGTGAACGAGCACGCTCTTGTTGATGCAATTAATATGCCGAGATTTAACGCGCTTTATTCCGGCAGCATCTATTTAAACTTGTTAAGAGCCTTTAAACTAATGGACACCTTATTTTCCCTTCCAGCCAATTCCGAAATAAATTGGTTGGGCGTTCACCAATGATGATTTTTACCCTCGATTCTGCTTGGTCTGATCGTCATATCCCCATGTGGGTTTTCGCGCGCGTCTCGTGGAAGGGGAAGTTCGGACAGCATATTGGTTTACACGCATATCTAACAGAAAACTCCATGAAATTTTGCAGCATACGTCTTTGCTGATGGTGTCTTGTTACAAGTAAAATGGCATAACCGCTCAGGAAGACCCGGAATATATCACGCTCTGACAACATATCCATGCCAATCAAATATCGACCCTCTCAATCCCAATGTTCCAGGACTATCTCGAGTCCTATGCCTGGAACTCTTTATTCCTCCTCAGACGTCGGATAATGAAAGAAAGGATCTGCAAAATAGACTGAACTGATACAGGTTTTATCCGATATAATCAATTGTATCACCACCTTAAATCAGATGCCACGATTAAAACCATCCTCTTCAACCTCACCTATCCGTTGATGGGAGTTATCGGGACCAAGAGCAAAGAAAAACTAGATTCCAAGAAGAAAGATCTGGAGAAAGGGGAACAACTTGTTACCCGCACACCCCTCCCCTACCCCGGTAAAACAAGCCAACTGCTAAGGGAAGAAGAGTTACGAAAAGATCCTAAAGGCGGAAGTTAGGATTAATGGATAATGTGTACACTTTGGTAGGACATAAAGAAAATAGTCCGGCGGCCGACCCCCTAGCTATTGTAACAATTTTCTGAAATTATGTGTCGTGTCGTGTTTCGTCCCAGGACAACGGAGGATTTCAAGCCTACCATCTGGTGCTGATCAGAAGCTAAATTCACCCGAAAATACCCTCAAGTTCAGATGCCGGTGGAAAACCAATGGCGTCACGTTCAGGCTAAGCCACATAGAACTATGAAAAAGGTGTTATACATGTATGTTATATCCTTGGCGGATTGGGGTATCACGATCACTTTGGTCTTAGCTCCCCTGTCACAAGTTTCGCATCAGTGAACTTGATTCGTAAGAACTGCAAGACCCACATTGTTTCTTAGGGCTAATTTAATGATAAAATGATTAAAACACTGCTTTTTGGTTTGATTTTTATTTTTGAGGGATACATTCAAAATGTTGAATAAAGTAACTGTTCGATTCTCTTTGATTGACATTGAGTGTTGTTTCTGGTTTTGGAATTTTCGACATTCAAAGCCATTTGTAAAACGGTCATCTTTTATCGATCGAAAATTACAGCGGGCCTTCACCCAGCGGCCCCCGAAGGGCTAACATTTCACAGGCTGGCAATTCACACTTCAATACCGTTGATAAGAATCAATCGAAACTTGCTTTATTCTAACATCAGATACGCATCTTGCTCACATCCAGGCGAATTAGAAACAAAATACATCTCAAAATGGCAACGTCCTTCTACACCTTGCTTCGACCGCTTCTACTTTGCGCATCTTCAGTGACGCTGGTCATGGCAGGTCATGGTTGTTTTAGTCCCATGCATTCGTTTTTTCTGTCGGGTTTTCATCATCGGCACCAATGGGTACGCCTTGTTCTGGTCGATTTGGGAATGAATTGTTGCCTGATTACGAATCTCAAACCGGACTGGTGAATGATTCCGTAATGCCTGTCTGAAACGGATCCCGTTTATTCATTATGTCGTTGATAAATCGCGATGCTGACGATAAGCGGTCACATCGCAGTTTTATCACGTAGAGAATTAGACGAAGATGCGAGCTAATCACTTGCAATCGACGTGTACTGAGTGAGAAGCGGAGTGAAAGCAATCTAATCCATAACTTTCCTTTTTCTTATTTTCTCCTTCAGAGATACCTTCCCTGTCATATGTCCATCATTTGTAATTTAGTTAATATTTTCTGACACAAAGGCTTGTATTTTATCACCATTCGACGAGGTGGATTGAGAAGATAATTGGATTTGGACACTGAAGACATGAAATAAATAATAAAAAAGCGAAGAAGCAAATCTATACTCAAATAAAAAAAAAGTTTCGATTAACAAGGTCTTGGAAAGTAAAATGCCACTTACAGGAATTTGACACTAAATGAAAAGCAGATGCACAAGAAACAAGCATTGGTAAAATGTTATCTTCGAGCTAATTCTAACTTTGATAACTCTGATTTCTGTAAACAAATATTCTCTCTAGGTCCTTTTGATAACACCAAATAATTTGTTTTTTCCATTACATGCATGAATATTGGATCATATAAGCCAGCTTTTTCATACACTCTTAAATGTTGGCAACATACTGTCCCCATAAGAATTGGTTAGAAATGTTATCCAACTCTGGGTAGTTTTCAACCAATACTGTGTAGTTTTCACCCAAAGCACACGTTATTGGTTTAGAATTACCCAGAATTGGATAAAGTTTTAACCAATTCTTGTGTGAACAGTGCCCTGCCCAACATTTTTAAGAGTGTATCGTTTGCGTTGCAGTGTGTAGTTCATCATGATTTGATCTACACTTAGACATTCTCTTTTCATTGATGGTACAGTCAAGATTTAAGTCTCGTATTATCATTATTATTATCTTTTCAGATTTTTTGTTATCAGCCCGTCTTAGTCTTGATTTGCTTAATGTAGTTCATTTTTTTTATATAAAAGCATGTTCAGGAAGCTTATACCCGATATGAATGCTTCAATATCGTGTGACACAGACATGGAGAACGAGTGGGTTCGATTTTGAGAATTCACATTTTTTTAGAGATTCAATGAAGAATTTTTTTATTCACATCTAAAAAAAAGTGTTTTTGACTCAATGATAAAGCGATGAGCGAAATAACTGCTCTTCGGTAATTGTTCCAAATATCAGTGATGACTCACAAATCAGAAAGTTGCAGCATTTCGTTGTTCTTTTTTACCATGATTTATTTTCACTGAAATTGTTTTTCTATTAAGTATCAAAACAATAAATATAAATCCTGATTTCTCATCATAGAAGATTTTTTACTACAATAAACAGACTGTTGAAACATCATCAAAAGATCGTTAATAATAAATATGGTTGAAAATTTGATCTGTTCTATTTCCTCTTTGTTTTACACCCCTTATAGTACTCAAGCACGCTGATTAGTTCAGCAGTTATTACCACAATAAATTATTTGGACACGTTATCCGAAATCGGATGCCGCGTATATGTTTTATCGGTTTTTACAACCATTGAAAGTCGCCGTAAATCATGACAGAAAAGCCCTCAGAAATTGTAAAAAGTATTTTTGTTGCCTTATCATAAATATTGTTATTGATACTTGTTCATCACGCTATCAAGGATTAAATATTTATCGCATATACCAGCATTTCTACCCATAATATATGATTTGTGAATTAAAAAAATGAAGTGACGAAAAAACACTTGTGTGTGTTGTCAGGACAAATTTATTACGTTTCATAATTCAGTCCGACACCCTCTTTCATTCTTCTCTTCGTCATGTTTCCCCCTCTCTATATCTTTCTCTCTTTATGTACCCTCCCTTCCCCCCCCCTCACTCTTCAACATTTCTCTGCCTTTCTCTCCATATTTCTCTTTGAATTGAATTGAATTTATTCAAACAAGTCAAAAAAAGTACAAAGTACAAAAAAGTACAAAAGTACAAACAAAATAAAATGGTTACATTGCAAAGAACTGATGAAAATGACAGGTTTGGAACCCCAAAGAAGCACAGCTTGTAATCAGGGGCCCCTGCATATGATATTTTACTTAAATATAGAACAACTATGACAAAAAAATGACAAAAATTACAAGGAATTTCCCTCTCTCTATCCTACTCATAGTTCTACCAAACCCCTCTCTCTTACTTTTTGCTCCATTGAATGAAGCGAATATTTTGGTCCATTTCTTTTTAATATTTCTTTATTGACTAGCATTTTGTAATTTCAAAGGCGCTAAATACATATCCTCTATCATGTTCGATATCAACAATGTAATAAATCATTGACGGGCATGTAACATACAGTGTATGGTAAAACAGAAAAATCACTTAAATTTTATGTATGAACTAACTTTATGGTAAACCGTGTAATAAACAATTGCAATTATTGTTAAAATTATTTGATATTAATTTAAGCTAATCCTTTTATGTCATGCCCCACCATTTAATCAAATACTCTTATATTGAAGAATGTATTTGAAAAACATTTATATACTACGGCCTAAATTAGTGATCAGTATATTCTATAAACTACATTTAAAGATACACGGGGAATTGGATGCCAGCGGCGTTAAGAAAGATGAATAAAAAATGCAAATGCTTTGAATGTATTAATTGATAATCAGCCATTTCAATCTTAGAATTGAAGACACTTATTGGAATGCTAAGTTTTATAATCAAGAACAAGCAATCAAGGGTCAACCTGTTCGCCGAAAATAATTGGTACAGGTTATGCAAATGAGTTCATGCCAATGACCGCTAGAACGTCATTGTCTTCGTGAGATGACTTCTTGTGGCTTTCAGGTACTCAAATCAGGGTCCGACGGCGCACTCATTGCTGCTCACCGGAGCGGACATGGCTGTCTTTCGCTATAGATTTCGCTGCAACGGTCGTCCTTGGGCATTTTCGACATAATTTCGTAGTACACGAACATAAAACGAGAAAACGCGCACTTTGTGACCATTTCCTATCATCACACCGCGTAGGCGCTTCGGGCAGCTCGCTAATATTTCTTCAGCCATTGAAAACACATTTTGGTTTTTCATTAATGAATAAATGGGGATGAAGTGTCCCACCCAATCTCATTAAACTGCACAGGTCATCACCTTAAAGTACAGTATTTCAGCCCCACACTGCTGGAGAATGGGTCAAGTTCTAGTAAGAACAGCAGACACATCAACTTGAAGGTCATCACGTACCTTAATCACGTAGTACTCTAAACCCCTCATAAGTATGACTGACTAAGTATTATTTTTACAATAACATCAACAACAAACCTAAATTAAGATACGATATTCAAAAAGAAGCTGAGGGATAGCAGAGAGTTGGCAAATGTGGAAGAAATTTCATTTGTATATCCGGTGAAACTCAACTGGACTTTGACTGGTATCGATCCTCAAGCGGACTGCCAAAATGCTGGGGTGGGAAAATGACCCGAGGTCGTTGACCAGTTAGACGGACACGTAACCAAACCCACCAAAAGAAGATGGTGAAATTGGACACGTTTTGCTCAATCGCTGCATTCGTGCAACGAATCAACCGAGCATTCATTAAAGATGACCATGATGAAAGAAAATTGTGTCAGAAAAAATATTACAACTGTGCCAGAAAACCACACAAATTTTGAAATTAGAGACGTTTTCATTAGTGCAATAATTGTGAAATATAAGATCTAGGGTGGCAAAAATGATGGCAAGCGGAATATTGAGACTGGATTTGACAAATTTTGACAAGATTCAACTTTGAAGGATAAATAAAGTTAATTTTGTTTTTATTGTCACCATAAACAGAACTAGTTTTTTGTTTTTATTCCATATTTCATTTATTGTACTAAACTGGGACATCAATATAAATTTCATAAATCATTTTCATATTCATACATAAACAAATGGTAAACATTCCTATAAGAGAATTTGTCATTTTTTTTAAATCTGAGATGAAATTTGCTCTTTTTTTTTACAAATTATAATCAGAATAAATCTTGATTTCTGTCTGTTTAAAAATTTAGCACATGAATAAAAGTTGTTAATTCCATGAGTCTTCATTGTCTTCGTTAATAATCGCAGAATTATGGTATGATAACATTACATTTTGTGATGGCATCAAACACATCAGTATTAAAGAAAACATCCAATTTATCATATCTTGAATATAATACCAATTTGAATTTCAAGTGAGTATAATTCTATAACAAATGAAAGTAAAAGGCTTTGAATCATTATTAGATTCTATTGTATCGAATTGATACCCTTCTACCTTAAAAAGTTATAAAGATAACATGGAGGATATTTGTAGTAGTTTGATATAAAATTGAAATAGGATTCTTATTTTAGAAAATAAATATCAAGAAAATGTCTACATCATATAAGTTTTTGTTGTAGTAACAGTACACTACAACTGTTTTGTTTCTGTAAAAAATATGTTTCAATATATATATTGTATCTAAACATTATTTTTTCATATTTGAATAAATAAAAAGCCAGAAATGTAAATGAGGTTATTAAATCATTTTCTGAAGTCACTTGCAGGGACGGCGGAACCGGGGGAGGAGGCTGGGGGCTTCAGCCCTCACATTTTTTCCCCAAAACATTGTGCCAAAACGTGAAAATGCTCATCTGTTTGTGCTTTTTGACCTGGTCAGCCCCCCTTTCTTTCAAAACCGTTCCGTGCATGGCCTCTTACTTATGGGGGTGGATCACATTAACAAGTTATCCAAATTTCATTACAACAAATGTCAATTTTATGTTTAAAAATGTTGGTATCCTTATAAAAATAGACTTATACCGCAAGGGCCCCGCAACACAAAGGATTGCGATGAATTGCAAGTATGAAAGAACTGCACCGATTGGTTCCCGTTCAAATTTTTTAACCGAGTGCGCGTGCAACGACGATCTTTATTGGTCATCGATATTTAGCGATTTATTGCAAACCTTTGTGTTACGGAGCCCTGATCAGAAAATGGACCTTTTGTCACATTATATATTCAATTCTTAAGATTGAACGATGATTTAAAAATTTCACTTGATTTCATTTCAATTTTTTTTTCAAATCTACGGGTCATTCCAGGGTTGGTGATCGGGGTGGGGGGGGGGGGCAGGGGGCACAGTGCCCTCACACTATTTGAACCACTAAACTGTACCCCTTATTGCCCAAGAAAAAAATCACCCTTACGAACGTGTTCAGTGTCCCTTTCATTTATGTGTTAATAAATGCTTCTTTGCCTTCCTACAAGTTCCCATTTTCGTATTATTAGTTGCCCTCACTAAAACGGCTCCTTTCATGTCCGATCGGCGTCCGTTATCCTTATTTAGCATTCTTCTGCAAGTGTATCTTGTAATTTGATAATTCCTTACAGAAAATGTGTTTATTGCCTCTTTTAGCTTTTTTATAGTAAAATTTTCCTGTTCTAACACTTTCCTGAGTATGCACTATAGATAGACTACACGATCAAATTGTTGGATCTTTGAACAAAAAATTAACTATTTAAACAAATCATGAACAAAATGTTCATGACTCGAGTTGATATTTCATTTTGATTGTGACATTCTGCATTTTATCGGTCCCCGTTATTATTCGTGTTTTTGCTGGCTTCTTTTTTAGATTTTTTTCCCCAAGATGGATTAGTCATAGAAGATTTGCCGTCTGGTTGAACATCATTAAGTATAAACCATTATTAGTGTGAGTGTGTGTGTGTGTAGGGGGGTTGTACACTTTGCGTCGATGAATACATTTTGCAATGCATTTCGTAATGTAGCTCTTAATTTAAGGTGACATCCAGATGCCATCCATATATTTAATTTCATTATTTTCTCATTCCTATTAGGATGAATCTACATATAAAAAAGGAAAATACACCATTATGACAAAGAAAGTGTTTTATGTGATGCTACCATGGCTACCTTGAAGTAAAATAACCTGTATGAAATCATTAATATATAGGGTATAAACATGTCAATTAATTGAATATCTTAGCTCAAATAGCATTAACCCGTTCGAGACTATCCAACATGCATGCTTGCTGGTGTATATTGGATTTGTGTGTTGCAGTATATCGACTAGTCTCCAACGGGTTAAACTTTGAACAGATACAAGAGAACTTGTTGATAAAGGAGTGATAAACTTCTGTCCGGTGTGGGGTATATCTGTATGTTATAAAAGGGGTAATAGTGCAATTATTTGAAACGTAATCGTTCCTTTGATTTTGCTGAAAACGTTACGGCAGCACTAATTTCATACCATGGGAATTCTAGTCGTTCGGATCTTCTTTTTTTCATTGCATTTAAAACCTGATCTGTAATAGAAGCAATAGAAGATGTTTGCCTTGTAATGAAGTCGTCGTGCTTCTTTTGAAACGCTGTATTTTTGAAAAGCAGTCTTTATAGAGATATCACCTAAAAGCTTTTTCAGGCTGGACCGGCTCTTATTTCCCAGAAGATTTCGGACCTTTCGAATGAAAACAAGATATTTAAAGTGACCAAAATTTGCAATGCATGCCTGAAAGGAGAAGTGTTTCGCGTCTGTCGCGAATACAGCGTGGATGACGATTGTCGCACGAGTATAGGTAACTTTTAGGGAAGAGGGGTAGACGAGGGGCTAAATTAAGACGAAGAGAGGGGAACGAGGAAAAATGAGAAGGAAAGAGAACAAACAAGAGGAGACAATAAGAGATGGAAAATAAAAGAGAGAAATATAAGACAGAGAAGAAAGTTAAAGAGAGAGAGAACAGAAATGAAGGGAAAATCAAAATGGATAGGTATATAAATCGGGCTCTAGGTTTTCACTTTCGCTGCAAGAATGGAAAATAACCGCAGATTTGGCTCACATTTTTTCCCTCACTTTCAATGGCAAATGGCCCGAATCACAGGGCACTTGATCTTGATTGACATGGGTAGGATAAATACGATTACAATACACCAACTTAGTCCAAACTTTTAGGTGAGGATAATGTTAACAATCCGCTAACTTAATCTGTGCTATCGTCATTCAGTAAATTGTTCGGAGTGACGGGGCGCATTGAAAAGCTTTTTAAGGGGAATCCTACAATGTAACTGCAATTTGTAATATCTCTAAGTGGATTCTGATATATGGATATCCCTGGTATATGTATACAATTATACTTCTTATCCTGTTGATGAATTCGAATGATAACGTCTTTAAAGGAATTTCACGATCTGGGGCAGTAATTTCAATCTTGCCCTTTGAGTCTTTTGTATTTTATCTGTTTATCGCTGTCTCTTTCTGTTACTTTCTTGAAATACAATATGAAAATCTAGGAAAGATTAGAGCATATGGATTTCATTTCTTGTTAGGTTGTGAAAAGAGTTAGAGAAAGGGAGATGAAAGACACTGCTTGAAGGAAAGAGTGATCTTTGAGTCGAGGGATTTAAGAAGGTTCTATACTCTTAGTTTTGGTGAGAAATGAACACCAGACTAGGTGTTTGGAATGGTAGCAGTTTGTAGGATTTACCGGGGCTAGAGATCCAAACATAATGTCAGATGGAGTTCAGATGACAAAGTCATAGAAATATAACTGATATTCAAGAAATATAAAATGAAACAGAGTAATACTAGGCCTACATATTCTTGAAAGGCAAAGTTGTAGTTTCCAGAGGGCATGAACCGTGGATTTTTTTTCCTGGGGTGGGGTAGGGGGTGAGGAAGAGTTTTAGCTCGTGTCTATCCAAATCATTCCCAATATGGCCCAATAATTCAACACTTATTGCCAGAGAGGGACAGTGAGGGCTTTGAAAGAAATTCAACAGTAGCAATGTATGAGGCATAGTGTGAAATAAGGAGAGAAAGAGAATAGGAGACTTGAGGAGAGAGAGAAAAAGATTAAAGAGTAAATGAAATCAGAATGATTGACAATTGTAAGGAGAGGCCTTTGTTTTGAGGTGCCACCACGTTATTTTTCCCCCAGCTTTCGTTGAATAGTCGGTTTTTCGGCGTTTATTGTATTAACGTCAATTGGTTTCTATTGAGCCCGTATTTCGGCGTTGGGTTCTGCCGCGGGCGCCATCCAGAGAACAACTGATAGGCTCAAAATGAGGCACTTTATGTTATTCTTACTAACGTTGGAAGCGCGAGCTCACATTGATGTAGAATGGGAAAGGGATGAAGGGTGCGGGAGTCCTGAGGATGGGAGCTGAAAAGCATGAAAAGGTTGAACGTCTTCCTTGACAGGACTATGACAACTGCGATGATGTGTAAGGTTTATGCTATTGTAAATAGTAAATATACGTATGGTTTGTACAATTTTTATTCATAAATCAATTCATCCCACCTGCAATGCCTGTATACAGTGATAATCAGCGATTCTATACTCTTATTGTCACAGACACACGAAACCAACACCAGAACCGCTTAAAACTATTACATTATTGCCAATCCCAGTAGCATATCGTTGCTTGGTTTAAAGTCAGTTTTGGTGGTGTAACTATAGCATTTTCCTGTTCGAGTTTCATCAAACTATACACTTTGGATAATGGGTGTTTATCATCCTGTAATTCTTTTTTATTTAAGAAAAAAAAGTCTGGCAAATGCATATTACGAGTAATTACTGAATTTAAGATAAATGAGCCATGTAAAATAAAGCAGGGATCAAGCATACTGAACTCGTGTTTCCAGTCGAGTCATGTAATCACTTGATTATGATTACTCTCAAATTCACGCACGCACACCCCCATATACTCACACTCCCACACACACACACTCACACACACACGCACACATGACATTATATTAGTACATCCTTCATTCGTTCTCTCTTTCACTCTCTCCCTTCTACTCCTCTTACCCCATCTTCCCTATCTCTTTCTTTAAACGAACGCAGAACTTATTATAAGGTTACCTACGCACCCTCATCACACACACACCCACACACCCTCACTCTCTCTAATGCTAATTCTGACTCTCTCTCTCTCTCTTTTCCCGTCATCTTCATGACACTCCCACGCGCGCGCACCTTCATTCCCTATCGTTATGCTTTCTGACCAGCAAATATTTCATTCCTCACACATTAAGCGCGCACGCACACACACATTAAGAGCACACACACACACGCACACATTTCCGCGCGGAGTAAAAAAAAATGTTGATGGAAACATACAAAGGGCAATTTCAACGAGTGATTCTGGAGAACGAGAGGCCGTTCACCTCCTTGACTATGGTGTCTCAAAAGGGTCATAGAATTTGGCAGACGGAATGGAAACTAAAAAATGATCGCTCCTCCACGCATTGGTGCAAAGTCAGATGTGTGACTTTGCTGTTGTTCTTCTTCTTCATAATCTTCTTCTTCCCCTAATTTTTTTTATACAAAAATGCATCCATCTGAAGTAATAACAAAGTGAAATTGTCCATTTCTCATTTGCAGTATATATAAACTTACGTTGATGAGATATATGATTTATAAAGACAATGTTGTAAATGCGAATGTAACACTAGAGCTGATCTTCATTCCTCTGGATACTGAACTTCAGAAAGAAAAAATGTTGGTTCTCGATTTTTTTTTATCCTGTGATGCATTTTGGGAAATTCACAGAGTGAAGATGATGTAGTTTTACGCATAACAAACTATGATGCCACCGAGCCAGGCCCTAACAAATTTAATTAAAAGCCTGGCCATTTGCTAGTTGAGGATTGGATGATTCTTACTCCATGTGTTTATTAAACCTCCTCCAATTTCATTTGGCTTTACTTGGTCCAATATCTCTCGGTAAAATATCGGAATTTGGCAGTTGCGAGTGTCAATATCTGTTAATCATTGAAGTGATATAGAACCCAAATGGCTTTACGTGTGTGGGAAGAAAGAGAGCGAAATCTAGCCCTCAAGGAACGAAGCACAGTATATAAGAGAGAGTAGAAGAAAAACCATGAAATTGAGACGAATTTGGTAGCGTCTTAAGCTCCTATTTACTGAATATGATGAATGTTAATGTGTCTTTTTGAAATAGTAGACGGGATTTCCCTCTAAGGTGAGTTATAGAAATAATGGCATTACATGCTGATCCAAACGGGTGGAAAATATGAAAGATTATTGGTCCAGTATGATAAGAGCACAATTACATGTTAAATGATGCGGGTAGGTATAGCGGCCTGCGGTTTCCTCTTAAAACCGTTAGAATAACAAGGTACGCCCTGCTAATTTTCTTGGCACTTATTTCAATACTGCGGTCCACCCCTTCGTTACTTTTCTTTTAAAGGGTGTTAATTGATTTTCTTAATTAAAGGATGGTTTTAAAACTACCTTAAAATCACATTTGTTCCAATGAGAAAAACAAATCATGTGACACTAAAATTCGCAATAAATAATACTTCTATTTTTTTAACATCTGATTCTTATTCCATATATGTTTGTTATTGTGTCAGAGTTATATATGTTTACATTGCTAATATGTTTCCACAAAAATAAGAATGAAATTAAACAGATAACATATCTGTGAAATAATCCACACAAAGTGTATATTTCAACAGATAATTCAATGCGATTAAAAAGGTAATCTTGTTCCGATTATGAAACGTATTTACGTCTCTTGTACAAATTAGTTGAAATGAACAGGAATATTCTCATACGATTAATATAGAAATATATATCTTACTCATGTAATATGTTTTATGACTTAGGCTATAGTCACACCAACGAAACCGATTTCAAACCGACCTATGGTTATTCATTGGTAATAACGTTATAACTTCTATCGGTCGGAGTCTGTTCCGCCAGTGTGACCAGAGAAGTGGACTGTAGGATATGAATGTGATAATTACATTGTCGATCTTTCACTATGATTGGTAAAAAAAATCAGTCATTGAAACCGCTACTGACTTCATTTGACAATAAAAAGGAAATATTGGTAACCGGGCATGTCTTCATATTTATCGACGTAATAAGAATGCGTCATTCTTATTTGTTGAAAGTTAATCACGTGATATTGACAAGACTTCCCCCATCAACATTATCTAACATGAGGTGCTGTTCTGCGTTTCGCTGATTTCTGGAGTTAACAGGTTTTATCTGTGAAGTTGAAATGAACAGCATTATCACCTGGAGTACTTTGGTGGAAGCGACTTGCAGTGTGTTTTAACTACAAGGTCCTAATTAAATGATTAGCTCTGATTGTATGCGCGCAGTCACGTGTGTTTTACTTCACGATGGTATCACTCGCTTTTATTTCTTTCTGAAAATTGTTCAATATTGCATAATCCTTTCCAACTTTTCCCCTCTTGTTATTCCCTTCTCTCTTTCTGCATCTTTATTTGTTTGGAGTTAAGAGTGTGTACAATATTGTTATGTGCATGCTACGTTTAAGCGTTATTTTATCATTTAAAGGATATTATCGCTCGCATACAAAACAGGATCAGTCTTAGAAATTTTACACAAAGAATTTGTTCTCACTATTATGTGTTGATTCCCCCCCACACCACCCCCCCATCCCCCAAAATGGCCAAAAACAGATAAAAATAATATACAACATGATAAAATAATTGAATCAGTACTTTAAAATTTGAAAAAGTGCCTGGCTTAGAACACACTTTTTCCCCCACAAAACACACCCATGCAACCACACACACACACACCTAAGGTATCAGTTGCAAATATACAAGTAGCACTTCGTATTATAAGCCCAATATCTTCGAAAATTTGTAAATTGGGCGTAGACCAATCAGGCAACATGGTGATTTATGAACTAGTTAAATTTTAAGATTAATGACAATTTTTTTGTTTCGTTGTTTATGAGTGTAACAAAAAAAATGTCCCATAAAATGTCATCGATTTTTTTTCTTTTTTTCTATATTGCCACAGAAGAAATTAGAATATAAAATTAGATCATAATATATGATATCAATCTATTCCTTATTTTTGTTTGAAATGCATTTATTAATTATTCGCCAATAATAGAGGTCATTTTAGAGGCAGTATTACGTTGGATATGTGGTGTGTAAAACATCGGTGATAAAATTGCCGATCATAACCATGTAAAATGTTGATGATCCATTTTATACGTAAACAAATCAAGTATTTTTAAGAGATTGCGTGCACAACCTTTACCAAATACAGAGTCGTTTCTCTTTAATGAAAAACAAAGAACAGTAATATTTTAGTAAACATCGGTCTAAGACTCATTATCCAGTTACAATAATAATTGTAAGGAAAGTAAGTAATATTCCAAAGTAACGGTATTGATCCTTGAATTGAAAAAACAAGAAACTGATATTTTAGATCAATTTAATCATCATACTTTTGCATCATTTTGTGCCTATTCTTCAATATTGGGGTTTGCATCCCATTACTTCAAGTGCATCCATACATTATTTGCAACCCAATTCACTTGAAAATATGAGATATGAGAATATATTCCAGCTTGTGTAAAGCTAATTTGTTTTAGATACCGTTTGAATGGTTTGCGGTTTCCTTTAGAGAAATTGTTTTTTACATCGATCCGTTCCTTATTCCCGCGAAATTGAGCATCACAATATCAAATTATTTCAAATGAAGATATCTGTGATTGAATCATCAAGTACTCCACGCGATTAGAAATCAGGTTAGGTGAGATATCAAAATATTGACTGGTCTTCTTCTCATATTTTACACTGCATAAAGAAGGCTAAAAAAGAAAGCTCGTTTTTCAAATTATGAAGGCTCGTTTCATCATCCCGCACGCAGGGATTGAGAACGCGCGCCCATTGACGCGGGTCGATATGCTCGCGCGCGTTTGCGTTAAAATATTGCTATTAAATTGGCGGGTAAGGAGGAAAAAGGACTTTGCAAACAAACACTACGTCTTACATATCACTTTTCCGTTAAGTAAAAATTAACGTATTTACCAACACTGGTTTAATTGCATCACTGCATCGCGTTGTTCCGGGCCATGGATCAATTACTGGTATGGAAAACGTAGCAAATGGTGAGAGAATGCCAGTGTAATTTGTAGAGGTGGCGGCGGCGTCGCCCTGGGCTAGGTAAAAGCTATACCTCGGCACCTCTTCCAAGCAATAGCAAGAAAACGAGGGAAAGAAGAGAGATAAAAATAAGAGACAGAGGAGATCAGAAGGTATGGATAACGCTATAGTCAACACCTGTAGCGAGGCTGTGATGGTAGAAATGGTCGGGGACATCGATAGAGTTTGCTCAATTTAAGGGCAGGTTGATACATAACTCAATATAGGAGAGATACGGGAGAGTTCTAACGGGGCAAGGCGATCACCCATTTAGCCCTCCGGGTAGTTATGAAACGCGTCTTTAAAACGAAGAGAATCCCTACCGATTTCTGATATAGATCGCAACTTCTACCTTTACCTTATAATTGAAAAAAAATAAAGAAGAGGTAAAATAGGGGCAAGAAAGAGAAAGAAACTCAAGCTAAAGTTGTACAGAGAAAGATAGATGTCTTTAAACTATTCAAATGCAAACATGTGATATAGGCCTACTCGTATAACTCGAGGTCGGGGTGGCGCCCGATTGCTAGTATCGTAACTATGTTTTCAATTCGATAATACTGTTTTCATCATTGAGACAAAACTGATAAATGAAGAACTTGTTTTGATAAACAATGAACGAATTTTCATTTGGAGGTAAGTGAACACGAACTGACCTAAAAATGCAAGCACCTTGGGTATTCTATACTGAATTAAAAAGACTCACCCCCCCCCCCCCCGACCGAGAAAAACTAATGTAACAAAAATGAATAAAAAGATCACTTTCAATTTTATTCAAGATAATTTTCATTGAATCGTAGAACGTAAAACACAATGCATACATCTCTATAGAATTCCCAAACTTTTGTATGAATGACTTCTGCGCAGGAAATGTTTATACACAATCATGGCAATAGAAACGTATAAATCTCTACATGTTTATTGCTTTTTTGCCTTCGCAGTCAGTAGTGGTAGTAGTGGTAGTAGTGGTAGTAGTAGTAGTAGTAGTAGTAGTAGTAGAAGTAGTAGTAGTAGTAGTAGTAGTAGCGGTAGTAGCAGTAGTAGTAGTAGCAGCGGTAGTAGGAGTAGTAGTAGTAGTAGTTATTGTTGCTATTTTGTTGTTGTAGTAGTAGTAGTAGTAGAAGTAGTAGTAGTAGTAGTAGTAGTAGTAGTGGTAGTAGTGGTAGTAGTGGTAGTAGTGGTAGTAGTGGTGGTAGGTGGTAGTAGTATGAGTAGTAGTAGTAGTAGTAGTAGTAGTAGTAGTAGTAGTAGTAGTAGTAGTAGTAGTAGTAGTAGTAGTAGTAAAAGTAATAATAATAGTCGTTGAGGTCTTATTAGCTTTTTCATCACCCATACCTGCA